>NC_068572.1:13464567-13767367 GCF_025698545.1 Gossypium raimondii | reverse complement strand
AGAAGATGACACGATTTACCAAAAATTAGTCGATAAGGAGACATACCTATGGGTCCTTTATAAGTTGTATGGTACGCCCACAGTGCATCATTTAGTCGCAAACTCCAATCTTTCCTATTTGGCTTAACGGTCTTCCCCAAAATCAACTTGATTTCTCGATTCAACACTTCAGCTTGACCGTTTGATTGAGGGTGATAAGCCGTAGCGACTCGTTGCACTACCCTGTATTTTTTCAAAAGGGTGTCGATTACCTTATTACAAAAATGCATTCCCCGATCGTTGATCAATGCTCGCAGTGTGCCAAATCTAGAAAGAAATATAACTGTTTAGAAATTCCACTATCGTTTTGGCATCAGCATGACGAGTGGCTTTAGCTTCCACTCATTTTGACACATAGTTAACTGCAAGTAAAATATAAACATTACGGTATGATGAAACAAAAGGTCCCATAAAATCGATGGCCCATATATCAAAAATTTCACATACATGTATAAGTGCTAGAGGCATTTCATTTTTTTGGCTCAAGTTTCCTACCCTTTCACACTTTCCACATGTTTTACAGAATAAATATGCGTCACGAAAAATATGTGGCCAATATAGTCCACATTCAAGTACTTTATGTGCAGTTTGTTTAGGGAAAAAATGTCCATCACATGCGTAAGAATGACAAAAAAGATAGAATCGATTTTACCTTAGTTTCTGGAACGCAGCATCGAATTACCTAATCGGAACAGTATTTCCAAAGGTAGGGGTTGTCCCAAACATAGTATCACGATTCACGTTTGATCTTACCTTTTTCATATCGTAATAAATTAGAAGAGACTATACCTGTAGCAAGGTAATTCACCATGTTTGCGTACTAAGGAAAAATTGTCTAAGTAGAAACCAAACTTTCATCCAAAAAATTGTCTTTAAGAGGTGTGACATCTTTCAGTGGAAGTATTCAGCTTAGATTGTCAGCTACCAAATTTCTGCGTCCTTTCTTATCCTTTATTTTGAGATCTAACTCTTGCAAAAGTAATATCCATCTAATAAGCCTCGATTTTTCGTTCTTTTTCCCGATCAGATATTTAAAAGCTACATGGCATAGAAAACAACAATCTTAGTCCCTAATAAATATGAACAAAATTTTTCCAAAGCAAAGACTATAGTTAGAAACTCTTTTCCAGTGGTCGAGTAATTACTTTGGGCGGCATCCAAGGTCTTAGATGCATAGGAGATAACATGTGGTTCTTTCTCGATTCTTTGCCTAAGGACTACTCCTATGCTGTGGTCACTTGCGTCACACATTATTTCGAAAAGATAGTTCCAATTTGGTTGGTGAATGATGGGTGCCAAAATAAGCTTATGTTTGAGCGTGCCAAATGCATCCTTGCATGATTGGTCAAACTCGAACTCCTTATCCTTTTGTAAGAGATTACAAAGCGGCTATGCAATTTTTGAAAATTCTTTAATTAATCGTCTGTAGAAACCTACATGAGCAAGGAAAGAACGAATCTCCCTTACAGTTGTAGGGTATGGGAGTGAGTTAATAATATCTATTTTTCTTTATCAATAGAAATTCCTTCAGTAGAAATAATATGACCTAGAACTAATCCTTTATTAACCATAAAATGAAATTTCTCATAATATCAAACAATGTTAAATTCTAGGCACCTTTTTAGAATTTTTGCAAGATTTGACAAAGAAACCTCAAAAGACACACCATACACAGTAAAGTCATCCATAAATACCTCAATTATTTTCTCAATGTAGTCAAAAAATATACTTACCATACACCTTTGAAATGTGGCTAGTACGTTGCAAAGTCCAAATGACATCTATTTGTAAACGAACGTGCCTAATGGACCGTAAATGTCGTCTTCTTTTGATCTTCCGGTGCCATTGGAATCTAGAAAAAACTTGAGTAACCATGAAGACAACAATAATGAGATTTTCCAACTAAACGTTCTAACATCTGATCAATAAAAGGAAGTGAAAAATAATCTTTTCGAGGTAAAGAATTCAAATTCCTGTAATCGATGTAGACTCTCCACCCGTTTTGGACCTGGGTGGGAACCATCTCACCTGCCAAATTTTCAATTATGACCACGTCAATTTTTCGGCACTATATGGACTAGGCTAACCCAATTACTGTTAAAAAAGGGATAGATCATCCCGGCATCGAGTAACTTTTGAACTTCGTTCCTTACCACTTCCATCATGGGTGGATTGAGACGCCTTTGAGTCTTTCTTTTGGGAATTGTATTCTTTATTACTAGAATTTTATGCATGCAAGTTGAGGGACTCAAACCCTTAATGTCGGCTATTGACCATCTGATCACCTCTATATAATCTCTAAGAACTCGTGCCAAATTTTCCTCTTCTACCTTTGAGAGTTTACTCGAGATTATTATTGGTAAGGTATATCTCTCGCCCAAAAAACTAAACTTCAAATGGTCCGAAAGTAGTTTGAGTTCTAACTTTGGAGCTTGCAAAATAAATGGTAAAATCTTAGTTTATGAAGGGGATAATTCAAAATTTTTACTTGAATTTTTCTGCAATTGCGGTGCCTCCATATGAGCCACTATTTCTCGAACAGACTCTTCAATAGTTATCCGCTCTTCTAGTTCTTCCATGGCATCAAAGTCTAGACTTCTGTAAAGAATAGTTCGTAATTGATCCTCGTCATGATATTCTAAATGTAATTCAGTTAAGGGCTCGATTATATCAATATTAGAAACATTAAAAATCATGCTAGGGCAGTTCATGGCCTCATAAACGTTAAATTTTACCACTTCATACGTCAATCTTTGTTTGTACGATACTTAAGAATGGTCTCCCAAGAAGTATGTCAAAAGAATTGGCAAGTTGTCATCTTCCATGTTGATAATGTAGAAGTCTGTAGGAAATATTAGTTCGTTTACCTTAACAAGAACGTCCTCTAGAACTCCTTCCGGATGCATTATAAATCTATCTATAAGCTGAATAATTACACATGTTTCTTGCAAAGGACCCACGTTAAGTTATTTATGAATTGACACAGGCATAACATGAATTGATGCGCGTAAGTCACACATGGATTTTCTAATACCAACACTACCTATTGTGCAAGATATGGAAAACATACCTTGGTGCTTACATTTAGGTAGTATTTTCCTTTGTAAAATAGCAAAGACATTTTCTCTAGCACTCGCCTTTTTATTGCCCAAGAGCTTCCTTTTACATGTGCATAATTCTTTTTAAAATTTTGCATATTGTGGAATCTAAATCGCATCAAGAAGAGGTATGTTGATTTCTACCTTTCGAAAGGTTTCTCTTCTCGCTTCTTCTTGCATTAGACAAGTCTTCTAGGAAATAGAGGTGGTACTGCAAATGATTTTAATGGTGTTGACTCCACTGGAGCCTCTGTGTCAAGTTTTTTCTCACCTCGACTAGCATCGTGGGTACTACTCGTGCCAGGTAAGGGTTCCAAAACCTTCCCACTCCTCAATGTCATATCACTTGCATTGTGTCAAGGATTAGGTTCAGTTTGGGACGATAACTTACCTTGGGACGATAGCTTACCTTGGGACTCCAAACAACTAACCGTGAGCGCAAGCTTGCTCACTTGCTTATCTAAGTCCTGCAAATGCATGTTAGCTTTTTTTCCTGAAATTTCTTAGTACTATTGGCTAGCCTTTCCACTATGGCTTTCAAAGATGACTTTGAGGTGGCAATTGTTGATTCGAAACTGGTATTTGTTGGAAAGGTTAATTAAATCGAGGATTCGACCCATAACTTAGGTTTGGGTGATCTTTCAACCCCATATTATATGAGTTCGAGTAAGGGTCATACCGCCTCTGCGGTGGTTCTGGAAAGTTCCCGACAACATTTGTTTGTTCTGTCGAATCCTCATGTAAAATTGGACATGAGTCCGTCGGGTGGTTTGGCTTAATGCAAATTCCACACAATGGTGCTGGGCTCGTTTTATCTGTAAGAAAGTTTTGCACAACGTTATTCAACTTATTTTGTCTTCTAAAGATAGAGAATTTAACCCATGAACCCGTCTTGTGCATTCTGTAGCCGGTCAGAATTGTTGAGAGTTAGCAACCATTGTCGAAATCAACTCTCATGCTCTTTGAGGAGTCATGTTAATAACTGCCCCTCCACTTGCAGCATCTATCATTTTTATTTCCATCGGGAGCAACCCCTCATAGAAATACAGCAAGAGTGACTGCTTAGTCAGTCCATGTTGTGGGCAACTTGCACACAACTTTTTGTATCGCTCATAGTAATCGTAGAATGATTCAGTTTTTTTAACGGATTCCAACAATATCCCTCCTTAGTTCGGTTGCTCGAGTTGCAGGAAAGAACCTGTCAAGAAATAAACGAGACATGTCAAACCATGTATTGACAGATCTCAGAGGTAAATAAAATAGTCATTCTCTAGCAAAGTTGGCTAATGAGAAAGGAAAAACACGAATTTTAATTTGGTCTTCTGTTACTCCCTAAGGCTTCATGCTTTATGGAATTCTTTGAGATGGGTGTGCGGATTTTCGTCCTGTAATCCACGGAAGGTCAATAAGAAAGGAATCAAACCTGACTTCAACTCAAATAGCGTTTTCCCACCGAATAAGTTATACATAGGGGTTGTTGTTCGTCCTGTGCTGCTGCGAGTTGGCGCATCATTTGCTTGGCCATCGCGTTTGGTTTGTCGAATGAGAAAATGTCCTCGGTGTAAGATACGGTTTCAAATATGGGATTTGGTTGTTTACCGCGTTAAATGCCTTCTATTCGCAATTTTAAAGCCAACTTCTCTATTTTTGGTTCAAAATCTAGTGACTTTAGTTTTGATTTGGTCATAAGGTAAACAAGAAAATTTGAAGAATATCTGCAATCCCCGGCAATAATGCCAAAATTTGATGGGCGTCGAAACCACCATAAATAATTACTATAATAAAATAATTCTAAACAGTAGTAAATAGTAGTAGGGTCGAGTCCACAAGGATTGGATATTATGATCAACTTTCGTGTTTTTCTTATGAACAAAATTTTGGTCGAGCCGATAATTATGGCAATAGTAGTGCCTACGACTCCAAACGGACCTGCTGAAAAATAAATTAAATAAATTAGAGGAGTTGGCAATGTCTAACAATTAAATAATTAATATAGTAGAAATAAGCAATTAAACAGATCGAAAGTAAAATTAAATTAGAAAATAAATTTGGGTTTTGATAACAGAAAAAGTAAGCATTAACCCTAGACTCAGTGAATTCTGATCTCAAAACCGATCCTCAAAAATTAGTCTTCTCCCCCAAATAATAAACTAGTTATAGTGGCTAAGAAAGTCCTAACCACCAATTCTTCCTCTCATAGTTGGTTCCAATACGACCTGAAAACCAACCCTTACCGATTATCTAACCAAGACACACGCATTCCCGATTCAAGATTCTGGCAGCCTTGCGCTCTGAAGAACCCAACTTGGATTAATGACCTCAACCGTGCGGGACGTTTAAAACCGATCACTATCTCCCTTGATTTGTTCTCAGAGATGCGAATACAGCACGACCGACTTGTTTCCCCAAATGTTCACGAACATGACTCCAACCCAACACGCTTTTTGATTTGAAATAGAGTTAACTTTAAGGGATGAATTGTCAATCTCGATATTTATGAAAAATAGTGAATACCGATTGGAAGGATTTTTAGTATGGATACATATCTCACGATTCTTGACTGGAAAGAATACCAACCTAAAGATAAGTTAGAAGTTAGTGAAGCATGAAATTAATCATGCTTTTGTTGGTTTATGGCAAATGATTAAATGGTAGTGGAGATTGATGGAAACGTGATGGATTTGGAAAGCAATTAAACTAATTTGCAAAGAAACAAGCAAACGGAAATGGAATGGTAGTATGCTATACGCATAAAATTGGAAGGGAAAAAAATGGTTTAATTTAATTGCTCAAGCAAATTCAAGTGTATTTTCAAGCTACCACAAATGCCTATTTATATACAAATGATTTTCTAAATTTGGCCTAACTAGCCACTACACAAAATTAGAATTAGATAAAAATAAAATCATATTTTCTTTTAATTTTAGCTTTTACTAGGTAAAAAGAAATCTGATAAGTCTTTGACTATTTCCAAGTTTCTGATTCAGCCTCACTTTATTGACTGTGCTGCAAATTAGTCATTTTCTGCTCGTTTTTTTGCTCATAGCATCCCAATTGCATTCCTGGCAGGATTAAAAAATAAAATCACTAATTTAGCAGGGATCAATTCAATAATTAATCGATTTAAACACAAAGAATCATGCAAAATTAACATGTTATCAAACAAATAGTCAAAGACACATATGTTGACTTCTAAATTAGAGAACCTAATGATGCAAGAATCTGAAACTATTGGTAAGTTTTATGCAAAGCTTAATGATTTGTCCAATCAGGCTTTTTTTGGTGAATCATGGTGTTTTTATTTTTATTAAAAATAGATATAAATTATTAAATATATTAAAATATTACTAATTATGTTAAAATGAAATCAAACTCAGATTTATTCAAGCCAAAATTTACATTGAAAGAAGCTCTTTTTTGGTGAATCATGATGTTTGTATTTTAGTTTTTTGAAAACTTGAGCTCTCTTTTGGGGAATAATTTCCATTTTCAATAAAATTTTCGATTTGATGAGAACTATCAAATGCAATGAGACATTATCCTTACCTATTGAAGACGTTCTCCAATCCAATTCTAAAAGCATCCATTTTGATAAAATCATGGTTTTATTAATGTTGAAATAAAATCAAACCAAAGAAACAACAAATTTACAATAAACAAAATCTTTCAATTTTGCATCTCTCTTTAACGATGAAGATGAAGATGAAGACAATGAACTCCTTTCGCTGCTTCTCTGTCACGCCCCAGAAGACAGGAGGTTAATTGAAATAATTAACCAAGAAATTAATTAGGCGTGATGGTTAAGTAGATAATGTACTCCCTAAAGGTCTTAGGTTCAAACCACACATTTCTCATTTCTTTTTCTTTAATTTTTAGCAAATTAGGATAAAAACCACACTAAAATAAATACTTTTTGGAGTAAAAACTAAACAAGAAATAAACTTAGGTCTAATGGTTAACATGCCTATTCTCCCTCTTACATACTCAAGTTCAATTCACACCACCCTTAAAATGCATCCTTTTTATTCACCAGCATAGGGTAAATTACCATGCCACCCTTAGGGTTTGAAAACCGTACATATTTAGTCCCTCTTTTCCTAATTACAATTGGATTTTTGTTCTTTTTTCAAATTTAAATAGAATTTTGTCTTCCTTCCTCTATTTCTTCTCATTTTTCTTTTTCATAATTTTTTTTCATCATATTTTCATTCCATTGCTAAGAATTATTTTTGTTTTCACCAAATCAAATCAATCTTCGTTAAATCCTTTTCATAACGGACATGAAATTCATCATCTATAGCCTTCGTATCTTCAACAAAGTTTGGTAAGTACTTTCGTTTCAATTAGTAGAACCCGTAAATTATGAAATAGCACCGATCCACACTAATCTTTCAATTTGATTACAATCTTTTGAGATTCGTTTTGAAATCTTCCATTAATCTTTATTGAATCTTGATACCAATGTTATATCGTGTATAAATATCATTTGAAGACGCATTTTAGGTGCATCAGTTCAGATTTAATCGTGAGAGGCTAGAACTATGGAAATGTGCAAGTGTACACAATCACAACAAGTAATAAAGTGACAAGTAAATATCGAGTTATCGTACCCACAGAGACTATGAAAAAGAATTATTTATGAATGCAATTAAAAACACTTTGGTGAAGAAAAATATTTTTATTTTAGAAAGTGATTAAAACTAAGATTTTAACTAAGTAAAATAAATAAAGAAAACATAAAAGTTCCAATACACGATTTCAAAAGATAATTTTAATCAAGATGACATAATTGTGTTAGATTAATTACATTTCTTAACTTAGAATTACTAAACTCATGTTCATGTTGTTATGAATAAATTCACAAGAACTTGGTAATTTGCTAACTTATGAACATACTCATCTACCAAAATCTATTTATCTCTTGACTATATCTCTATGTCAATTCAACCGATTAAACAAATTTTAATAAGCAAATGCATTAATGCACATACATACTTATGAAATTAAAATAATCTCTTGTACATATCTCTATACCAATTCAAACAATTAATTCAATCTCATAAGCACATAAAAGATTACGTGAGGTAACAATGTATTCCTACCTTGAAACAGTTTAATCACAATAATCTTGCAAGTTATGCAAGGCTAATGTATCATTAGATACCATTGCTAATTTAACCCTCAGCTACCTTAGATGATTAAACATGTACTGATTAAGTATCGTGTCAATTAATTACAATTTTGCTCCGTTTAAATAATTAATTCATTAGTTACCTTACAATCCTAATGCAAGAATAACTTAGTCATGGTTTTACTTAATCAAATATCTTACCAAGGCCTGTAACAACACAAACAGAATTTTAATAAATTAAGTGGACAAAATGCAATCAACCTAACATAAATTAAATTTAAACCATATTAATTAAAGTAAACATATCAACATCAAAATTATTCATAGACATGTTCATAACAACAACAATAAAATTAAAAGGATAAGGAACAATAATCAAATTTGGTGTTTCTCTGAGGCTTGAGTAAATTACTCCGCTCCTCCTTTTCTGCTTATTCTTGTTGAACGAAGACTTCCATGAACACTTGAATGCTGCTCCAAATGGTGGTTGAAGGAATCTTTTTCAAGAGTTGAAATTGGCAAGGGAATGGGGAATAAAATGAAGAACAACGGAAGGGGATTGAAGAGAGAAAGTGAGAGAGAAATGAAAGGATGAGAGATTTTGAGATGTGTTTCAAATGAGAAGCTTAAGGGGGGTTTTATAGATTGAGCAGGCTGATAAAAATAGTGAAAATCAGCAGCCATAGAGTCCCCCCATGGCCGGCCACACATGTGGCAAGTTTGAAGGTTTCAAACTTGTTATTTTAAGGTAGGGGCAAATCTAGAAAGGCATGAATAGTAGGGGGGTTTGAATGCAAATTCAAGGAATCTTCAAGGGATATTTTGCAAGCCAAATAATTCGCCAAACAAGTTGATTGGGTTAGCATGTGGGACAGTTTTAGGCTGCCCAGTGCTCAATCGGATCGATTTTCTCGGTTCAGCTCAACTAGGTCTCTTTTCATAATTAAATAATAATTTATTTAACCCAAAATAATTTGGATTAAAATTAAAATTAATTATATTATGAATTAATATTAATAATTTGGACCGTCTTCAGCTGAAAAATTAATTCGCCTCGATGCTTCAAAAATCGCTTCTTAGTTTTGCACTTCTAGCAGTGTCTGCCGAGCCAATTTTCACCTTTTGTGCGAATCTGTCGAAAATGATCAAAGTTAATCAAAATTTGTTATAAAATTAATTAAAATTCAACATGTTAATAATTTATGTACAATTTAACTATTTTATAATTATTTTATATTTTTCAACGTGAATTACTACGAATTTGCATGAATTTGAGTTTAAAAGGGCAAGAAAAAGTGTGTATATTTTCGTGTTTCCACACCCCCAAACTTAATTCATCACTCGTCCTGAGTAATGCACAAATTGAAAAGAATTTCTCAAAAACACCTTTGAAAAATTCCTTCAGAACAACATTTTTCCCAAAATTATGAATTTAGACTACTTATGCTCAAGAACAATAAATTTGATATTTATGCTACTTAAGTATACATATCATTCAAATTAATCTCAATAACTATTATGATAGCAAAAATAGACTAAATGCTTACTCAATAAAGACATGTTAAATCCCTACCAATTTGATTTTATTCCCTTATTTAAGATTAAGCTGCAATAATTAAGTTTAACTTATGCCTTCATATGTTGAACATAGCAATTTCTCTCCACTAATATAGGTAGCATAGAAACTTGGATCTATAGGTCTTTTAAATAGGTTGTAACATGGCTAGGCTAGGGGTAGGTAAAAGATAGATAAATTTAGGCAAAAAAACCCAAGACTTAGCTTGAATCAGACCTTCAAAATAATTAACTTCAATACACCAACTCATTTTGCTTTCATATGCTCTTTTGTGCATATATTTTCTTTCAAGTACATATGCTCTTCTCTTTATTTACACGAGTATTCTGTTGTATGTACTACAAATTTTTAAGCATTTCATACTTCTTTTCAACTCCCCCAAACTTATTTTCAAAGAATATTCTGAATAGTACTGAGTCTAGTGTTTGAGACAATTTAAAGGTAATTAAGAGAAAAGTGATGGCTAAATATTGCAAAGGTTCAAAATAAAATTAGGCCGTATAGCCTTAAAGTTGGGTTTCAAAAGATAAAAATTCATCAAGGTTGGCTTGAAAGGCTCAAACGGTCCAAACAAAAGTTGCTTAAATCATTTTCAACATTTCATGCTTCCTAAGATTTCGCCTCGAGAAATTACTAAGTCAATTCTAGAGACTTAAACTTTTATGCATGCCTAACTTTCTTAAGGAACTAAAATTTTATGGTATTATTTGCATGCTTTATTAAGAATACATTTATATCATAATTTAGCCAACATAACAATTATTGAAATAATAGAATTTTATTCATACTGAAGTTTAGCATACTTAACAAAATTTCAAATTTTTGAACAAGATACAACCCAATCATAATTAAAAGAAAATTTTATTTTGTGAGGAAATAATTTCAATTTTTCGGTCCTCCCTACTTAAGATGAACAATGTCCTCATTGTTAAAATGAATAGATACTATACACTAGGTAGGATTCTAGAAAAGAGGAGGTGAGTCAATTTGAGTGCTTAAGTACAAAGCTCTCTCTAGATCCAATCCTAGACATGTATATATCTATTTCCACACTTTGTACTTTGCAACTTGTTCATTTTTATTTATGATTTCCACCTATTGTTCTATTATGCGATAAAAAAATCCTAATAGAACCTAATTCTAAAACATTAAATAACCTAAGAAAGAAAATAAAATAAAGTGAAGATCCACTTTAAGGCACAATTTTTGCCCAGGCCCGTGTAAATAAATAAGGCCAATAAAAATGTCCAATTAAGCAGTCCAGATTACAAAAAAAAAATCTAAAGGCCTAATCCAAAATAATAAACCCAACAGCAAGCCCAAATTACAAACTCCAAACCCCAGCCAGATACAGAAAAACAAAAGGCCCAAAGAAGCAGCTTCCAGAAACCCTAGGGTTTCTGGAACAGTCCAGGCGCCTCACCTCCCTCACACAGCAGCCACGCGCACCACCCTTCACGCACGTGGGCCTCCACCACACGCCTCTAGCTGGTTGTACCTGCACAACAAAGATGGCAACAAACAGCATAGGCAGGAAAAATAGCAAGAAAATCGAAAAATCAACAAGCAAATAACGCATTAGATTTTTCTTACCTTACTTCCATTATCTGCTATAAAACGCAAATTTGATTTTGTAAAGGGGACGAAAACAAAATCAGTGAAAAAAATACGAAAGAAATCAAAAAAAAATTGAAAGAAGTTGATTTTTTCTCCTTTTCCTTCTATTTTTTCTTTGCGTTTTTCTTTTCTGTTCTTTTATTTTTTTTAAATCGTATATATACATATAAGAAAAAAGAAGAGTTAAGAGACAAAAAGTCTACCTGGCTTTGCCCACTCCGTCGCAATCGGAGATCGGGCAAGGATCGAAGGCCTTAGAACTGCCTGGTTGTCAGCGGCTGCATAGGGAAAATTTGAAACCCTAGCAGAGAAAGCTAGGGTTAATTTGTTTTTTTTTTGGTAAAAATAGTAGAAAATGAAATTGTTCGAAAAAATTGTTAATTTTATAACAAGTATGAAACGGTGTCGCTTAGGGCCTGTTTAGTGGCCAAAAAACGGCGTCGTTTTGGCAATGATCCGCGCAGTGACCCGACCCGAGGGAAGGATCCACGCGTTTTGTCTCAAGGGTCAATTTACGCATTTGGTCCTCCCCCTTTTGTGGCTTGTTCAAATCAGTTTTTTTTTTAAATTTCGCTCTGCATCTGCGTTTTGGAGGGACGAGGATTATTTCCCACTTGATCTCCCAAGTTATTCGCGCATTACATTTGGCCCCTTTGCTCTATTTTATTTTCATTTTTTCCTTCAATTCTTTTTGAAATTTAATTTAATCCTTTTTTTATTAACTAGTTTATTAATTAATTAATTAATATTATTGTTGTTGTTGTTGTTGTTAATATTATTACTATTATTATTGTTGTTGATATTACTGTATAATTGTTTATATATTTGTTTATTTTTATATATATACATTTTTATACTATATGTACTATTGTTTTAAGCATTTTAAATTTTATGCATTATTTCTCTTTAAATTATGATTTATTATTAATGGTATAAATTTATTCTGTATTATTATTCTTATTCATTTTATATTATTATTTTGAATTTATTATGTATTTGTATTTTAAAACTTATCATGTATTATTACTTTAAAATTCATTATGTAATATTATTTTATATCTTCACATATAATTTATAATAAATTATTTTTATTCTATATATATATTATTGCTGTCATATCGTTGTAGTTGTTAAATTTAAGCTTTATTTTAAATGGGTTTATATATTTTAAAAGAAAACTTATTTATATATATACATAATTTATACCTTAAGACCCTATTTTACTATATACTTGGTTTATCTCAACTTTTTATATATATTATCATATGCATACATTATTATTTATATTAAGCTTTCATTTTATATGTATTACTTATTTAAAATAATATGTATTATTTTGTATACTACCTATTTGATTTTCTTCTTATGCAACATTTACTTTAAAATTCATTTATATATTATTTATTTTTAACTCTATTTCTGATATATTTCAAGTTTTCATGTATATTATTTTTTAATTCTTTTAAATATACATATAATTTATTATTCATACATTGATGATTTCAAATGTTCTTTCTTTCATGCTATTCTTTTTATTTTGTTTAGTGTTTCTTTACTTAGCTTTCTAATATTGATGTTAGTATTTACATGATGTGTGGTGTGATATTATTGCTCGATATCGTATTATGTTATTTATTCGTATTTATTGATTCTTTATCGTTCATAACGCACATTTTAGTTTACAAATTACCGTTTCACGTTATACGTTGCCATCCCATCGCATTTTATTTGTCAAAAGGATTGTGTTTCCTTAAATATTTAAAATCGTTTATTCAAAAGTTTTCAAAATAAAGAAATATTCGGTATCCAAGATTTTCGAGAAGATTGTGCCCTAACTTACTGAGCTTCAACTTTCTTCGTTGAATTTAAGTAACCAAGTATCACTTTTTCAACTCAAACATAAAAATTTCAAATCAAAACTTATCTTGGGAATTCGAAACGTGGTATCCTAACTCATTGGATATGACCTTTCGATATCTCGAGACGAGGTTTTTTTAATAAAGGCAAATTCATGTTGTCATTGGAACTTCAAAGAATCGTACCCTAACTTACGGGGTTTCGATTTCCTCATTGAAGCAAGATGACCAAATTTTTAGTTTTCAAAATAATAAATTTCAATAAAGATTTTTAAAACGGGAATCGATTTTAATTTTTTCTTGATATTTGACCTTAAGACATTAAATAATCAATTAGGTACCAATTTTAGGCGTTACGGGTGTCGAAACCATTTTTATTTTGAAAAACGGGGTCGACTTTTAAAACGAAAATGGAGTCGCCACCAATATTTTTTCGAGGTGTGATCGGGTCACCTTAAGATTAATCATTTTAATAAAACATTTTGATTTATTAAAATAATGATTTTGGTCTACAAAATTTGAGAAAACGGGCTCGGGGTCGGTTACGCACGATGAAGGATTAGCACCTTCGTAACGCCCAAAAATTGGTACCTAATTGATTAATTAATGTCCTAATGTCAACAATTTGAAAAGATTTTAAAATACGATCCTCTTTAAAAAACCTGAATAAATCGAATTTGATGTTAAGACCTCATTGTCCCGAAGTAATAAGATGTCACATCCAGTAAGTTAGGATACAACATTTTAACCCTTAAAACTAAGCTTATCACATGCATTAAAGTTTAAAAAGGATATTCGGTTATATGGATCAAAAAAATCGAAACCCAGTAAGCTAAGGCACGATTTTCTCAAAGCTCCAAAGTACCGAATATTGCTTTATTTTTAAAAGTTTTCTTTTTAAAAATTGGGGAAAATTGACGCAATATTAAAATGATGCATAAAAATTTTGATAAAAAAATGGCAATATGAAAATACAAATAAACAATTTATAAAATACATAATGGCAATTATTTAAATACTAGCATCAATAAGACCAATGAATTTAAAACAAAGAGTATAAAAAATATAAGACAAAATAAAATGTAAGCAAATTTAAAAATAATGAATTTGAAAATGAATAATAAGGAAAAAGAAATTGAAATCAACAATATACAAATCAATAAATAAATTATATATAAAAAAGTAGGTAATATATGTATAAGTTTGGAAAAATAATATAAAAATGAAAATAGGTAATATATAAAGTAATAATATATAAATGAGTTTAAAATAAATATTTTGTAATAAGGAATTTAGAACAAGTTATACACAAAACATCTTCAAAATAAATGGTATATAGAATAGATAGTATAAAAAAATTTGCAATTGATAATATATGGAAAAAAATTTAAAGCAAATAATCAAACAATTTAAAATGGATGATTTATAACACGAGTTTTCTAAAAAATAAACAACATGTGTGACATAATGTTAAAAAAATAAAGTATATAATTAATGGAAGAAAATAAAAGAATGATAAGAATGGTTAAATGAATGAACAATATGTAAACAAGAAAGTTGATGGATAAATAAACGAATAAAAATAAAAGAATAATTAATGATTAAACAATTAAATGGATAAATAAAAAAGGTTAAAAAATGCTTAAGTCAGCTTAACTCTCACAATATGAAGATTCAACAAAATTCCTCCACCAAAATCCAACTCAAATGAAAGCAACTTAAAAAGAAACGAAGATGAACGAAGAACAAAATAAGAACAAGCCACAGAAAATAAGAACGTAAGAGAGGGAGAAATTTAAGTGAATGCTCTTAAGAATCATTATTGCTCCAAACTCCAGTGTTTTACAATGAAGGGAGAGGCCTCTATTTATAGTTGTGCCTCCCCAAATCCAACGGTACAAATCAATTACATCAACGGCTAAGATTAAAGGGCATTTACAAATTAAATCTCTAAGATTAAAAAATCATATCTTCTAAGATTACATATCATATCTAAGATTGTATATCCTTGAAGATTATGTTTCCATGTGCGTCAAGCTTGTAGATGGACCTTCAACCTTTTCAAGTAATGGGTCATTCCGATCGGGCCAAATGATATAATTTTGGACTGGACTTGGACTTTTTTTTATTATTTTGGGTTTATTATTTTTTTGTGAGCCCGAGCTAAATTGGCCTATTACAGCTGCCCCTCTTTGCCCATTGTCGTGTAATGAGAATGGAGAAAAGACTATAAAAGGGTCAATTTTGCTTGGTATTTGCGGGTTCTGACTTCTTTGAGTGCTCGTCTTCTTCAAGTAGTCTCATTCCATCCCACTGCATCTTCAAGGACATAGGAATTATTGCTTCTATCTACTCCAATGTGATTTCAGGAAGAAGAGATTTCTAGCTTCGATCTTCTCCACAGGAACTTGAAGGAAGTAGGAATTGGTAATTTCAACCTGCTCCACTGCAACTTCAGGGAGATAAGACTGGTGGCTTAAATTTGCTTCCCTACTACCTCAGGAAGATAAGAATTGTCATCTTTGATTTGCTCCACTATTACTTAGGGAGACAAGATATACAATCTTCAACCTACTCCACTACTACTCAAGGAGATAGGACTGGTGGCTTAAATCTGCTTCCTACTATCTCGGGAAGATAAGATTAACCGTCTTTGATTTGTTCCACTACTGCTTAGGGAAACAGGATCTACAATCTTCAACCTACTCCATTGCTACTCAGGGAGATAGGACTAGTAGCTTAAATCTGCTTCCCTACTACCTTGGGAAGATAAGATTCACCGTCTTTGATCTGCTCCACTACTACTTAGGGAGACAGGATTTACAATCTTCAACCTACTCCACTGCAAACTCAGAGAGGCAAGGCTGGTGTTTTTGACCTGCTTCACTGCCAGTACAGGAAGACAAGATCTGTTGTTTTTAGTCTACTCCGCTACAAACTTAGGGAGGCAAGGCTGGTGTCTTCGATTTGTTTCGCTGCCAATAAAAGAAGACAAGATCTGCTATCCTCAGTCTGCTCCACTGCAAACTTAGGGAGGTAAGGCTGGTGTCTTCGATCTGCTTCGCTGCCAATACAGGAAGACAAGATCTGCTATCTTTAGTCTGCTCTGCTGCAAACTCAAGGAGGTAAGGCTAGTGTCTTCGATCTGTTTCGCTACCAATATAGGAAGACAAGATCTGTTATCTTCAGTCTGCTCCACTGCAAACTCAAGAAGGCAAGGCTGGTGTCATCGATCTGTTTCGCTGCTAATACAGGAAAATAAGATCTGCTATCTTCAGTCTGCTCCGCTGCAAACTCAGGAAGGCAAGGCTACTGTCTTCGATCTACTTCGCTGCCAATACAGGAAGACAAGATTTGTTATCTTCAGTCTGCTCTGATGCAAACTCAGGGAGGCAAGGCTGGTGTCTTTGATCTGCTTCGTTGCTAATACAGAAAGATAAGATCTATTATCTTTAGTCTGCTCCGCTGCAAACTCAGGGAAGCAAGATTTGATATCTTCAGTCTGCTCCACTGCAACTTCAGGGAGATAAGACTTGGCTTTGATTCGACCTACTGCAACTTTAGAGGTATAGAATTTGTCATTTTAATCTGCTCCACTGCAACTTCAGGGAGATAGGATTGGTTGCTTCAATCTGGTTCAGTGCAACTTCAGGAAGTTAAGATCCACCATAATTTGTAGCTTTAATCTGTTCCACTGCAACGCCAGAGAAATAAGATTCGCTATCTTCAGTCTGCTCCACTGCAACTTCAGGGAGATAAGACTTGTAACTTTAATCCGTACCACTGCAACTTCAGTGAAATAGGACTGTTGGCTTTAATCTGCTCCACTACAACTTCAAGTAGATAAGATTTGCCACGATCTGCTCTACTGCAACTTTAGAGAGATAAGATCTGTGATTTATAGCTTTAATCTATTCTACTGCAACTTCAGGGAAATAAGATTCGCTATCTTCAGTCTGTTCCACTGCAACTTCAGGGAGATAGGATTGTTGGTTTTAATCTGCTCCATTGCAACTTCAGGGAGACAAGATTCGCCATCTTCAGTCTGCCCCACTACAACTTCAGGGGGATAAGACTTGCTTTCTTCAGTCTACTCCACTGCAAATTCAGGGAGATAAGACTTGTCACTTTAATCCGCTCCAGTGCAACTTCAGGGAAATAGGATTATTGACTCTAAACTGCTCTACTGTAACTTTAGGGAGATAAGATTCGCCATCTTCAGTCTGCCCCACTGCAACTTCAGGAGGATAAGACTTGCTTACTTCAGTCTGCTCCACTACAACTTTAAGGAGATAAGACTTGTAACTTTAATCTGCTCTACCGCAACTTCAGGAAGATAAGATTCGCCATCTTTAGTCTGCCCCTCTACAACTTCAGGGGGATAAGACTTACTTTCTTCAGTCTGCTTCACTGTAACTTCAGGGAGATAAGATTTGTAACTTTAATCCGCTCAACTGCAACTTCAGGGAGATAGGATTATTGGCTTTAATCTGCTCCACTGTAACTTCAGAGGGATCAGACTTGCTTTCTTCAGTCTGCTCCACTGCAACTTCAAGGAGATAAGACTTTTAACTTTAATCCGCTCCACTGCAAATTCAGGAAGATAGGATTATTGGCTTTAATTTGCTCCACTGCAACTTTAGGGAGATAAGATTTGCCATCTTCTTCAATCTATTCCACTGCAACTTCATTGGTATAGGATTTGTAGTTTCACCGATTTGTTCTCTGGGGAACATGGCCTATAGAATGGGTCTGTGCTTATGCCGAATGATTAGGTTGCCATCATCGAAATGAGTCAAATGCTCCTAATTAGATATGCTATGAATGATATATGAATGCAAAATGAGAATGATCCCTTCTTAATGCTTAGGGTATCATCACTCGTTGTTCATTAGGAGTCTTATCACTGATGTATCGCACTATTATCTTATTCGACTGGTATTTTCCAACAGAAAACTTGAAGAAACAATCATATTCTGCTCAACAAGTTTTCCCCGTTGTAATTTCAGAGTCCCTTCCACTGTACCGTCTAGGACATAAAGTTTGTACCTCCCACTGTAACTTCAAGGGAATAAAATTTGGTTTCTTCCATCCATCCTATTGCCACTCAGAGGTATATAATTTGTTTCATATTCAATCAATTTGATCTGTTACACCATTCCCTAGGTGTAATGACCAGATGTATATGCCAGAAATTTTCATGAATGCAGAGTATCATTTTTCTTTTCCCGAGAATGATCCCCTTTTATACTTGGGTTGACATTACTCGTTATTTGTCGAGATGGTATCACCGCTGAAATGTCTTGTCTTTTTGTTCAACCAAAAAAATCTAAAGAGATAATCATCTTTCAATATTTCCAACCCTTAGGCTTGGTGAGTTCTAAACAATAGTCCTGTTTCAGATTCTCGTATTGCTTAGAAGTTTCCAGAGTAATATGCGAAACTCCTTTTATGAAAGTATTATTAGTCCATTAATCGTTATTTCAATATAAAATGCTTGAAAAAGATCATAACAATGGACAAGAAGGAAATTAATTAGGAGCATAACTCGAAATAATTAGATTAATCAAAGATAGCCAAGGTAATAAAAAGAAATTGATTGGGGCGTATCTTGAAAACAATAAGGTAATCAAAGATAGAAAATTCAAAAATGGGTAAGATGCAAAACTCGGTGCCCCAAATATCGCAGCCTAAGCTTCTCTATACGAGCTTCTTGAGGACCATTTTGAGCTTAATATGTGTTTAGGGGATCTAGAGTACTTTGTCAATACCCTAAGGTATAGCATACTTCCTCATTTTTAATTCAGGCATAGCAAGACTACCGCATGCCCCACTTTCGATTATAATTTGAGCCGCCCTTTTTGGATTTTCAACTCAAAACCCCTTTGGTCTCAAAGCGCCCTTTGCGGGTTTTTGCCTTGGCCTCTCCTCTTTTTCTTTATTCTCTTTTTTTTTGATTTTTTGATTTTTTTTGTTTCAAGGCGTCCTTTGCAAGTTTTCACCTTGGCATCTCCCTTTTCAGGTAAAATACTTTTTGACTGAATATGAATTCACCGGATTTGGCAAGTCTTTGGCATCCATATCAGTTAATCAATGCTCCTCCAGAACAGGCCTTCTTTACTACATAAGGTCCTTCTCAATTTGGCATCCACTTTCCTTTAAAATCCTTTTGTATAAGAAGGATATTTTTCAGCATCAGGTCCCCCTCGTGGAATTCTCTAGGATGAACCTCTTTGTCAGAAGCTCACTCATCTGAACGTGACGGATAGCTTTTAACCCTTTTTTCTTTAATTGGGTTCAACATTCCATAAACCAATGGGCCAGGTGTTGCCTCCGCAAAGGTCCTGGCTGACGTTTGATGAGCATAGAGGGTAAATGGTAACTTCTCTATACCTATCTTTACAAGTCTCAGTCATCTTTCCCACTATCATTGTTTTATTTTTTTTCTTTTTTGGCTGCCTATGACGTCTGATCTTTGAGCAGACTACAAACTTTTGACATTGTCCTTTTTGGCATTCTTTATCGGCGCCTGATCTCTTTTTTTAAAATTGGATTTTAATGAATTCGACCTTGTAACATTGGAATATGAAGCTATTTCTACCCTCTTAGTGAAGTCATCGAAGACCACAAAGATGAATTGATATTGGCTAAAAGTTTTTGATGAGATTGGCCCTATCACATACATGCCCCACATATGGAAAATTTTTGAAGAAATGGAGGAGGCACATATGTTTTATCTTCCTCAAATTGGTATTTACAACATAACTGATGTAATCCCCTTCCATGGTGGAACAGCAGTACTAAAACTTTGTGATTAACTTGGATATCGTAAAACCATTAGTATGTATCCTTCTGACACACTTATGGACCTTTTAGCCTTAATAGCATCCACAGGTCTTAGTAAGCCAGACATATCTTGATATGATCGTGCGAAAACATCTTTGAATTCTTGGAATAATGTAATGACGTTTCGCTTTATTTCTATGGTAAGACAAGCTCTAATCTCTTTCTCTTCTCCTAGGCTCACTGTCCACTGACTTTTGTAATGTTGGATCTATTTTTTCATCTTATTCTACCATCCTTAACAAACCAAGAGATATGTTACAATCTCAGTCATATTCAAAGTCTTGAGATCCCACTAGACACATATCTTACTCAAAAGGAGATTCTGAGTTAGTAGCAACATCGCTCATGTCGTTGATATTTGAAGACCTATTATAGGTACAAAGGTGGATTCCAAAGAAAAAATAAATCTAAGGATAATTATTTGTATGAATGAATAATAAAATAATATTTAAAAGAGAGTCCAAAGAACAAAAGAATCTATAAATGAAAAGAATGAAAGAATGTTTGCTCAAAAAGATGACTTTTATTGAAATAAAGATTTTGGACACAAGCCTATTTCACAAAAAAGATTCTTATTGCCTCTAGGCTTTAAAGCAACAAGTGTGTTTTGAATATTACTCTAGATTATCTCTAAAAATATAGGGATCTCTTCCACAGTCCTATTGTTCAAAACACTCCCAAGTATGCAAGGGCTTGGAAACTTTATTCCTCAGTTCCCTATTCGGATACATCATTAATGTTCAGATTCTCCGATATTCCTTTTGGGCTTTTGACTTCTTCAAGGAGTCGTAACTTTCTTGCCTCCTCCTTCAATTATCGCATTTACTGCCTCGTCAAAATGATTAGGTTCTAATGAAATGTCAAACTTCGCAATTCCCATTTTCATGAACCTTTCGACCAACTTTTTAAACGTAGTGCAGTTTTTGATTGAGTGACCTGTTATTCTCACGTGGTACTCGCATTGGGCATTCTCATTATACCATTTTGGGAATGGAGGTTGCACGGGTTCTGAGTAGGATGGAGACACCACATGCACATAAAAAAGAGTTTGATACAGCTCTTTATATGTCATCGGGATGGCTGTGAACTGGAGCCTTTCTGTATTTGGCCTCGAGTTGGATTCCTGCCTTGAAGAGCCTTGATAGCTAGTGCTTACAGTCCTCGGCTGACAAGCTTTCTCTCATTGTGTTTAATCAGACCATATTCAGGCAGTCGCATTATATTCCACTTTATCAAGAAATTCGTTTTCCATGACAAACTTTTCTATTTAGCAATAAAATTTGAATTAACACCACTTTTCTATTATGAAAATGCAAAGCAATCATAAACAAAACAAAACAAAATATGTCAGTACAGAAGAAATAAACAACAGAATAGAACACCTATCTAGGTGGCCACTAGGGTTTGGCGCGGCTTTACCTAGGGTAGGTTCTTGGGGCTCTCTATATGTGGTTTGGTTCTAAGGCAAGGGTACCTGAACCAGTAGATTCCTCGATCCTCACCCATTATAGGCTCATATGGACCGAGTTCAATTTAGGGGAATACATTTACCTATGGCTGCACGAAGATGAAAATCTCACAAAGACATAGGTACGGATGTATCCCGGAAGCGATCCATTATCCAGCACGGAGGTGAAAACCTCACGAAGGAGTAGCTTCTCACTCTCACTTAAAAGGGTTTGACCAACAGTCATGCAATGCAATGTGTGGAGATATAAAAATTTAAAATACAAAACATGATGAAAGCTATAACTCAAAACAGATGAAATGCAATAAGAGGATCATATGTTAAAAACTAAAAATTCAAATTTCGACAAAAAAGACAAAAATTAATCAATTTACGGCTTGACTCTCTTATGGCCCCCAGCAGAGTAGCCAAGCTATCGAAACCATATTTATTTTGAAAAACGGGGTCGACTTTTAAAATGAAAATGGAGTCGCCACCAATCTTTTTTCGAGGTGTGATCGGGTCACCTTGAGATTAATCATTTTAATAAAATATTTTTATTTTTTAAAATAATGATTTTGGTCTACAAAATTTGAGAAAATGGGCTCGGGGTCAGTTACGCACGAGGAACGATTAGCACCCTCGTAACACCCAAAAATTGGTACCTAATTGATTAATTAATGTCCTAATGTCAAAAGTTTGAAAAGATTTTAAAATACGATCCTCTTTAAAAAAACCTGAATAAATCGAATTTGATGTTATGACCTCTTTGTCTCGAAGTAATAAGATGTCATATCCAGTAAGTTATTTAGATCAAAAAAATCGAAACCCAGTAAGTTAGGGCACGATTTTCTCAAAGCTCCAAAGTACCGAATATTGCCTTATTTTTAAAAGTTTTCTTTTTTAAAATTGGGAAAAATTGACGCAATATTAAAACAATGCATAAAAACTTTGATAAAAAAAGGCAATATGAAAATACAAATAAACTATTCATAAAACACATAATGACAATTATTTAAATACTAGCATCAATAATTAAAACCAATGAATTTAAAACAAAGAGCATATAAAAATATAAGACAAAATAAAATGTAAAAAATTTAAAAATAATGAATTTGAAAATGAATAATAAAAGAAAAAGAAATTTAAAATCAACAATATACAAATAAATAAATAAATAAATTATTTATAAAAAAGTAGGTAATATATGTATAAGTTTGGAATAAATAATATATAAAAACTGAAAATAGGTAATATATAAAGTAATAATATATAAATGAGTTTAAAAATAAATATTGTGTAATAAGGAATTTAGAACAAATTATACACAAAATCTCTTAAAAATAAATGGTATATAGAATAAATGGAAGAAAATAAAAGAATGATAAGAACGGTTAAATGAATGAACAATATGTAAACAAGAAAGTTGATGGATAAATAAACGAATAAAAGTAAAAGAATAATTAATGATTAAACAATTAAATGGATAAATAAAAAAAGGTTAAAAAATGCTGATGTCAGCCTAACTCTCACAATATGAAGATTCAACGAAATTCCTCCACCAAAATCCAACTCAAATGAAAGCAACTTAAAAAGAAACGAAGATGAACGAAAAACAAAATAAGAACAAGCCACAGAAAATAAGAACGCAAGAGAGGCAGAAATTTGAGTGAATGCTCTTAAGAATCATTATTGCTCCAAATTCCAGTGTTTTACAATGAAGGGAGAGGCCTCTATTTATAGTTAAGCGTCCCCAAATCCAACAGTATAGATCAATTACATCAACGGCTAAGATTAAAGGGTATCTACAAATTAAATCTCTAAGATTAAAAAATCATATCTTCTAAGATTGCATATCATATCTAAGATTGCATATCCTTGAAGATTATGTTTCCATATGCGTCAAGCTTGTAGATGGACCATCAACCTTTTCAAGTAATGAGTCATTCCGATCGGGCCAAATGATATAATTTTGGACTATACTTGGACTTTGTTTTATTATTTTTGGTGTTTTTTGTGAGCCCGGGCTAAATTGGCCTATTATATGGTGCTAATTCTTCCTCGTGCGTAACTGACTCCCGAACCTATTTTTTTTAAAAACTCGTAGACCAAAATCATTTTTTAAGGTGATCCAATCACACCTCAATAAAGGATCGGTGGCGACTCCAATTTACATTTTTTTAGCCTACTCTATCTTTTTTCAAAAAGTGGTTTCGACATCCCCCATTTTTTATTTATTTACAGATCCTTCAGAATTCGAGTTATCTTTTTCTCCATCATATTTGTTTTTGTATGAATCGCTTTGCTCCCTCTTCGATAGTGGACTCCATGGTTCAAATTTAAAATCTGGAAAGTTAGGCACAAAAATAAACGGGTCATTGTATATTTTCATAATAGCGCTTCTCATTGAGTCATCTCGTATTTTTGAATATCTCCAATAAGCTTGTTGCTGCCACTGCATATGTTGCATTATGTACATCAATTTTGATAGCTCATTTCGAAGATTTGGGCGAGCCAATTGAGTTTTGAACATTGAGGTTATCATGTCAGGTTCAGTTGCTGGTTCCATTAGTTCTGTTTTATCAAGAATTTCAACTAACTGCATTGGTTCGAACTCAAAAAATAAAATTGGAAGCAAAAGAATTTAATTTAGGGATGGTTGGAAGGGTGGTTGGTGGCAAAATAAGATGGAATTATGGTACACAAGTGACAAGGGTATGCGGTTAGAGGCAAGGGCAGTAACGGCACACAAGGGAGCAGCGGTACCCGGCTTGGTACAATGAAGGCAACAGTAATTTGCGGAGCCTTGCGTAGGCAGAGGGGCTCGCTTGTGCCGCACGGATGCTGGGCAGCAGGAAGGTGCATCGAGCAAGGCCTGGCGAGTTGCTGGGCATGCGAGCTGGTGTAGAAGCTCTTAGGCTATTTTTGCGCGCCGGCTAGAACTGGGAGCAGCCACGATGCACGTGGAGCAGGACGTGCAAGGCAACAGTAGCACGCAATGGTCGACTGGAGCGAGCGTGGGCGTGAGTGGCTTTGGAGCTGGCTAGCGACGTGCAGATAGGGCAGGTCGCGAGGTGCGTGTGAGGGTGGCTGCTGGGCAACAAGGTTGCTAAGGGTGCCGACGGTTGGTGTTGGAAGGAAGGATGGAGATTGGTTTAGGTGATGTGAGAAAGTGTAGAAGGTGATCAGAATTTATAGTGAAGAGGGTAAGAGTTCAATTAGAATTCTTTGAATGAATTAATAGTTAAAATATTCTAAGTTCTAATTCTAAACAAATTTAATAAAAATTAATAAATAATATAATGCATATTACTTTATTATTTTTTTATTAATTTATTGAAATAACAACTATTAATATGATCAATTTTAAACAATTCCTAATTCTAGGTAAAGTTGATAATAAATAATATATATTATAATAAATATAATTATATACTAGTTATTATCATCTTATTTATTAAATTAAATTAAAAATTATTCTAGATGCCTTTGGAAATATTTACAAAAAAGACATCTAATTTTTAATATTTACAAAAGAGCAACCAAATTTTGAAAATAGTTCAATTAAGTACTTAGACTTAAAGAATATTTAAAATTGAGTTGGAATTAAAACTTGGATCAAAATTGACCCTTTTTTATTTGAAAAACTAAAAATTTAATTGGCTATTTAGGGAATAATTTCTTAGAAGATTATGTTAAAATCAATTCCTAGAAAAGAGTGGACGGGTCACAAGCCCTCTCGCTTAAGTTCCAATCTCCTAGACAGAATATATTTAAACATACTAATCTAAAAAATATACCCTAAATAATTTATTTAAAAATAAAAATGAGAAAAATTAAATATTTGATAAAATGAATGAGATTTGATCCTGTTCAATTTTATCCCCTAGTAATGTTTTAAGCGTTGAGCATTGACTCGAAAATTACCTCCCTTACTTTCAAGTTCAACAACTCTGTATGGATAAACTTGGTGAATCGTAAATAGACCGGACCAACATGATTTTAACTTACCTGGAAAGAACCTTAATCTGGAATTGAATAACAAGACTTGCTGACCTGCTTCAAATTCTCGAACTCGAATGTACTTGTCATGCCATCTTTTAAGTCTTTCCTTAAGTAATTTGGCATTGTTGTATGAGAAAGAAGCATTCGTTTCTCTTTAGCAAGCTTAAGATCCAAGTTGAGTTGTTGGAGAGCCCAATAATATTTGTGCTCTAACCTCAAGGGCAGATGACAGACTTTCCCAAAGACCAACCTATAGGGTATCATTTCGAAAGGTGTCTTGTATGCTGTCTTGTAGGCCCATAAAGCATCATCTAGTCTTTTGGACCAATCTTGTCGGTTCGGGCAGGCTACCTTTTTGAGTATCCCTTTGATCTCTTTGTTTGCCAATTTAGCTTGCCCATTCGTCTGTGGATGGTAGGATATGGCAACCTTGTGCTTCACTCCATGTTTGTCAAGTAACCATTTCAACAATTTGTTCACAAAATGGGAACCTTCATCATTGATGATACCTCTCGGGGTTCTAAACCTTGTGAACACATGCTTCTGCAAAAACTTCATCACAACCTTAGCATCGTTCGTTAGTTATGCCCTAGCCTTAACAAACTTAGACATGTAATCTTCTGCTACCAACATGTAATTATGACTAAAAGATGGAGGGAAATGACCAAGGAAGTCAATACCCAACACATCAAATAATTCTACCTCAATGATGTTTGTTCGGGGCATTTCATTTCTATTGGCAATGTTTCCTACCCTCTGGCATCAATCACAACTCCTTAAGTAAGCATACGCGTGTTTGAATAGTGTTGGCCAAAAGAATTAGACTTGCAATACTTTGGCCGCAGTACGTGTACCTCCGAATTGCCCCCACTTGAAGCTGGTGATAATGATATAAAATATTATGTACTTCATCTTCGGCCACGCATCTCCTGATCATTTGATCTGCACATTTCTTAAAAAAATATGGCTCTTCCTAGAAATAGTACTTCACATAATGAAGAAACTTTTTCTTTTGATGATATGTCTTATCAGTAGGCATCAAACCACAAGCTAAAAAGTTAGCAATATCAACAAACCAATGGGTATTATGGACAAGATTAACTTCAGTATGTGTTCATTTGGAAATGTCTCCTGAACGAGTATCAGTGGAGAATTCCCTTCTTGCGGCTCTAATGTGGACAAATGGTCTACCATTTGGTTTTCTACTCCCTTTCGATCTTGAATTTCTACATCAAACTCTTGAAGTAGAAGTACCCATCGAATCAATCTTGGTTTAGCGTATTTCTTGGCAAGTAAATACTTAATTGTCGAATGGTTCGTATAGACAGTCACTTTGGTACCTACAAGATAAGATCGAAACTTGTCAAAAGTAAACACAATAGCAAGTAACTCTTTCTCTATTACTGTATAATTCAATTGAGCTCCCATCAGAGTCTAACTTGTGTATTAGATTGGATGAAAAACTTTGTTCCTTCGCTGGCCCATGACAACTCCTATCGCAAAGTCACTTGCATCACACATCAATTCAAAAGGCAGTTCCCAGTCTGGTGTGATGATGATGGGTGTTGAAACTAACCAAGTTTTCAAATCATTGAAAGCTCTTAAGCACTCCTCATCAAATTTGAACATCGTATCCTTCTCCAATAATTTGCAAAAGGGCTTAGCAATTTTCGAGAAGTCCTTGATAAATCTTCGATTGAAACCAGCGTGGCCCAAAAAGCTCTTAACACCCTTTATAGATGTTAGAGGTGGGAGTTTCTCAATAACATATACCTTTTCTTTATCTAGCACGATTCCATGTCTCGTTATCTGATGCCCTATAACAATACTTTCTTGTAGCATGAAATGACACTTTTCCCAGTTGAGTACGAGGTTTGTTTCTTCGCATCACCTTAGTACCTTGACTAGATTGTCTAAACAATCATTGTATGTATCTCAAAATACTGAAAAATCATCCATAAACACTTCCAAATACTTCTCAACCATGTCAGTAAAAATAGACATCATACATCTTCGAAATGTAGAGGTGCATTACATAAATCAAATGGCATGCGTCTAAATGCAAATTTATCGTATGGGTATGTGAATGTTGTTTTGTGTTGATCTTTTGGCACCATTGTAATCTGATTATACCCGGAGTATCCATCGTGAAAACAATAATAGTTTCGCCCCGCAAGTCTATCCAGCATCTGATCCAAGAATGGTAAAGGAAAATGATATTTCCTTGTCATCTTGTTCAGCTTCCGGTAATCTATTCAAATTCTCTATTCCGTAACCATTCCGGTTGGTATTAGCTCGTTGTTTTCATTCTCTATGACCGTAATACCTCCTTTCTTTAGCACACACTGGACTAGACTTACCCATGAACTGTCTGAGATGGGGTAAATTATACCTGCATCTAACCACTTAATGATTTCTTTCTTTACCACATCCTTCATGATATCTTCATTGTCCATAAATCGTCCCTTTCTTTCCATCTTCCAAGATGATCTTGTGCATGCATACAAATGGACTAATGCCACGAATATCAGCTATGGTCCATCTGATAACCTTCTTGAATTATTTCAACACTAGGATAAGCTTTTTTTCTTACTCTTCGATCAATTCTGTTGAAGCAATCACAGGTAAAGTAGAAGTGTTACTTAAATAAACATATTTTAAATGTGAGGGAAGTACCTTCAGTTCAAGTTTAGGTGGCTCCTCATTTGAAGCTTTTGGTTAGGCATAATCCCTATTCTCTAACTCCAAAGACTTAAAGTGGGATTGTGCTTTAAATCCCCTTTGATTAACTTCTAGTAAAGCTAAATATTCATCCCCTATTCATCACTTGGAGGGTCTGATGTCAAAATTTGCCCCATTGGGTCCTCAGCATAGTTGAGTTCCTTTCCATGATTAATTCCTCTAAATCGGATACTGTAGAACAATCATCAAGTCTGTCAGGAAATCACATAGACTTAAAAACATTAAATGTTACATGATCGTCCTAAACACGTATAGTAAGCTTTCCCTTCTACGCATCGGTAATGGTCCTTCCAGTTGATAGGAAAGGCCTTCCTAGGATGATTGACATCACTTTATCTGCTTCAAAGTCTAGAACAACAAAGCCAGCAGGAAAAATAAATTGGTCCACATGTACCAATACATTCTCAATTTTTCCTTCTAGATGTGCTAAGGATCGATCTGCTAATTGAGGTGTAACCGTAGTAGGTCAAACTTCACCTATCCCTAACTTTCTAAATATGGACATAGGCATCAAGTTGATTCTTGCACCCAAATCGCATAGTGTCTTACCACAATAAGTTGCTCCAATGTTACAAGGTATGGTAAAACATCCAGGATCTTTCAACTTTTGGGGGTAGTTTATCGTGAAGATATGCATTGCATTCCTTCGTTAAGGCTACTGACTCAAATTATCCAAGTCTTCATTTCTTAGATAGGATATCCTTCATGAATTTGACGTAATTTGACATTTTTCTAGGGCTTATACCAACAGAATGTTGATATGAAGTTGCTTGAGTACGTCTACAAACTTCTTAAACTGGACTTCCTGCTTCTACTTCTGAAGTCTTTGAGAGTAGGGTGGTGGAGGCTTTTTTATTGGAACTGGTTGATTCATCTTCTGTGGCAATTCTACATCTAACGAAGTTGTTAGTTTATCAGAATTAACTGGTTCAGAAGTTACCTTATTGAATTTTGCAAATTCTTGTTCTGGTGAAACTGGAATTTCAACACTCAGTTGAACTTCCACTAAGTCTTGAGGATCAACTGGCTCCTCTTCAACTTCGACACTATTGGGGTCTAATGTCTTTTTGCTCCTCATCAATGCTTTACAATGCTCTTTCCCTGAATTTTTTGGGTTCTCCATATCATTCGGCAAAACACCTTGTGGATGGTTTCTTAGTTTAGTGGCAAGCTGGACCATTTGGTTTTCCAGGTTTTTCAATGTGGCTGCTTGGCTTTGGATTAAGGCGTCAATTTTAGCTTTGTATGCCTTCAACAAGTTTTCTAAGCCACTAGAAGTTTTAGCTTTAGGTTGCTTCTAAACTTACCGGGTAAAGACAGGTGGCTAGGCCGGTCTAGGTTGGGCATAAGTGTTACTGGTTCCAACCCCTTGGTTACTCCAAGAGAAATTAAAGTGGTTTCGCTAAAATGGGTTATAAAAATTAAATTGTAGTCCTTACCTTCCTCGATTCTGGTTCTGATTACCCTTGTAATACACGGATTCTGGTTTTGATGAACATTCTTCGAACAAATGTCCTTCCCCATAATAGACAGAGGATATATTTTCAAATTGATTGGGTGGCTGAGATGCAAAACTATGAAACCCATTAGTGGTAAAAAATTTTAAGCATTGAGGAAATCGATGATAATTGAGATGTGAGTGAGGTGAGAGGATCCAGTTCATGTATTCCAGCGACTTGTCTTCCTAACGCTACTCGATTGGTTGGCCAGTGATAATTGTTTCTAGCAATTCTCTCAATGATTTCATAAGCCTCGTTATAAGACTTAGAAATGAGAGCACAATTATCAAAAACGTCCACTACCATCCTTATGTGAGGATTGAGACCATTATAAAACATCTCAAGTTGGATGCAATGAGGGATTCCGTGGTGAGGGCACTTTTGTAATAATTCTTTGTACCTTTCTCATGCCTTATACAAGGACTCATCATCTATTTGTTGGAAACTAGTGATCTCGTTCCTCAACTTAGCATTCTTGCTAGGCGAGAAATACTTCATGAGGAATCTTTCTACTAACTCTTGCCATGTTGAAATAGAATTTGATGGTAATTAGTCAACCAGGCTTGAGCTCTGTCCCTTAGCGAATATGAGAATAGCTTTAATCTCATTGCATCTTTGAGTACTCCGGCTAACTTGAAAGAATCGCTCACCTCCATAAACAGTCTTAAGTGAATATGAGGATCTTCAGTAGGCATTCCACTGAATTGGCCCACTGTTTGAAGCATCTGGAACATCACTGGCTTCAGCTCAAATTATTGTGCCTCAATTTCGGGTCTCGTAATACCTAGATTAAGATCATGAAACACTGGCATGGCATATAGTCTTAGAGCTCTATCCCTATCATCAGTAATAAGGATAGGATTTTGAGCAGGGTCAGCTCCGTTTCCTTAATTTAGATTTTCAAAGTCCATCTCTTCGGTCCTTCTCTGACTTGCTTGTCTTCTTCGTTGTCAAAAAGTTCTTTCAATCTAAGGGTCTACAGAGAGTAAATTGATAATTCGATCAATACTCACAAACACCTGAAACAACACAGAAAAAAATTAATTAAGTAAAAATTGAATAGAAAAATAAACCAAAATGAAAAATTCACAAATTCAAAAATAATGACTTTTAAAACAATCCCTGGTAACAGCGCCAAAAACTTGGAACGACGGAAATGTGCAAGTGTACACAATCGCAACAAGTAATAAAGTGACAAGTAAATGTCAAGTTATTGTACCCATAAAGACTGTGAAAAGAATTATTTATGAATGCAATTAAAAACACTTTGATGAAGAAAAATATTTTGATTTGAGGAGGTGATTAAAAACTAAGATTTTAACTAAGTAAAATAAATAAAGAGAAAATAAAAGTTCAATGCACGATTTCAAAAGATGATGTTAGATTAATTACATTTCTTAACTTAGAATTACTAAACACATGTTCATGTTGTTACGAATAAATTCACAGCAACTTGGTAATTTGCTAACTTATGAACATACCCACCTACCAAAATCCATTTATCTCTTGACTATATCTCTATGTCAATTCAACCGATTAAACAAATTTTAATAAGCAAATACATTAATGTACATACATACTTATGAAATTAAAAATAATCTCTTGTACATATCTCTATGTCAATTCAAACAATTAATTCAATCTCATAAGGTAATAAAAGATTACGTGAGGTAACAATGTATTCCTACCTTGAAACAGTTTAATCACAATAATCTTGCAAGTTATGCAAGGCTAAAATATCGTTAGATACCGTTGCTAATTTAACCTTCAGCTAACTTGAATGATTAAACATACACTGATTAAGTATCGTGTCAATTAATTACAATTTCAATCCGTTTAAATAATTAGTTCATTAGTTACCTTATAATTCTAATGCAAGAATAACTTAATCATGGTTTTACTTAATCAAAGATCTTACCGAGGCCTATAACAACACGAACACAATTTTAATAAATTGAGTGGACAAAATGCAATCAACCTAACACGAATTAAATTTAAATCATATTAATTAAATTAAACATATAAACATTACAATTATTCATAGACATGTTCATAACAACAACAACAAAATTAAAAGGATAAGGAACAAGAATCAAATCCAGTGTTTCTTCGAGGCTTAACTAAATTGCTCTGCTCCTCTTTCTTCACTTGTTCTTGCTGAAATGAGACTTCCACAAACACTTCAAGGCTGCTCCAAATGGTGGTTGAAGGGGTCTTTTTCAATAGGTGAAATCGGCAAGGGAATGGGGAAGAAAATGAAGAACAATGGAAGGGTATTGAAGAGAGAAAGTGAGAGAGAAATGAAAGGATGAGAGGTTTTGAAATGTGTTTCAAATGAGAAGCCAATGGGGTTTTTATAGGTTGAGTAGGCTACTAAAAATAGCAAAAATCAGCAGTCGTAGAGCAAATCTAGAAAGACATGAATAATGGAAGGGTTTGAATGCAAATTCAAGGAGTCTTCAAGGGCTATTTTGCAAGCCAAATAATCAGCCAAAAAAGCTTATTGGTTTAGCATGTGGGACAATTTTGGGCTACCCACTGCTCATATGGATCGGTTTTCTTAGTTCAGTTCAAATGAGCCTCTTTTCATAATTAATTAATAATAATTTATTTAACCCAAAATAATTTACATTAAAATTAAAATTAATTATATTATGAATTAATATTCATAATTTGGATCGTCTTTGACTGAAAAATTAATTCTCCTCGATGCTTCAAAAATCGCTTCTCGATTTTGTGCTTCTAACTGTGTCTGTCGAGGCAATTTTCGCCCCTTGTGCGATTTGTCAAAAATGATTAAAATTAATCAAAATTTATTATAAAATTAATTTAAATTCAATATTTTAATAATTTAAGTAATATTTAATTATTTTATAATTATTATATATTTTTCGATAAGAATTACTACAAATTTGCATGAATTTGATTTAAAAATGGCATGAAAAAGTGTGTATATTTTTGTGTTTCCAGAGACATCAATCGAGCTTCTAATAAAAGGTATGTGTTCTTTTACAAGCAAATTGGGGTAAATCATGCCTAGGATTAGGGCTACACTGTCTGCCGCACTGGTGTGTAGACCATATAGCCCCTCTCACGACCATGTACCTTTGAAACCCTAGGCTAATTTGAATCTGACACGGCCAAAAACCTTCCACATGGCCTATCACATAGTCATGTCCCTATTTTAGGTTAATTTTACAATTATCACATGGCGAAAGTCTGTTACACAACCCGACCACACGACCGTGTGACCCTTGTTTTACAATTTTGCATAGAATTTTTTAGAATTATTTTGTTTAGTCCTTGATTGGTCCCCAACCTGTTTTTAGAGTTTTATTCCTCTCAATTGAACCCCTGCTAATATAAATATTGGAATTCATGATTTGATCATCTAATTTATTACTATTGCATGCATGATATGTGAATAACATATATGTCTATTGCAACGGTAATTCTGATTGTTCGCTTAGCATGCCTTATGATACTGTTAAATCGATTCCATGGTAAGCATGCCTTTTTCTACTATATTGATTAGTTAGAAGCATAACTATTGTTGGCATATCGATATGTTATATGTATATTATTTGCTATCGTATTAATCTGTTATGAGCATGCCATATTGCATTGCATGGGGTGGGATGCTTTGAAAGAAGGAAGTTTTGGCAATTTAATAATCTGCAACTTTGGTGGTTCATCCACAGACTTTCTTGCAGCTCTTATATGAAAACACGTTATGCATTCACAACCATTTGGCAGTGTATTAACCTACAACACTGCTAGTTCATCCACCAATTTTCTAGAAGCTCTTATCTGTAAATACGTTGTGCAGTCACAACCATTTGGTAGTGTAAACCTACAACATTGGCGATTCATCCACTCATTTTCTGGCAGCTCTTATCTACAAATATATTATGCATTCACAACCTTCTGGTAGCGTATTAGCCTTTAATTTTTGTGGTTTATCCACAACCCAATGTGTAGGGATGGACGAATTCTTGGAACTCTTACAATGGTGTGTAGCGGTACGATAGGATCTTTTCTAGTAAATTGAAAGTGTATCGTATTCATAAAGCATGTGCATAAAATACTGAGATTTTTGAGATGATATATATACATTGTTGACTTGACCTGAAAAACAAATAATTTCAATTTATGGCATGGGACTTAAGATTTGAGTTTTTATAGCATGCATGACATTTAATTTGATTTTAGGATATTGAAATTTGGATATTAACTATTTATTCATTAACTTCAATTTTATTTAAAATATAATTAAATATCACTTTTTCGCAACTAGAATATAGATAAATTTTGAAATAAATAAATAAAATAGAAATTAACTAAGTTTTCGAAAGTAGTTACTGTTTCAAGAAAATGTTAAACTTAATCAATTTTGTCAACTCGTGCGATTTTTTTAAAAAAATAGGCTGAGTTTTTTCCTAAGATGAACAAATGTTTTTAAATAACTGTTTTATAAACTCTGACAGCTTACTTGGCCATTTTGGTGGCCGATGTAATCTTCTAAATTCGGGTTAATGTCTAGGCCAAGATTGGAATGTTACATTTAGTGGTATCAAAGCCTAGGTTTTCTAAACTCGGACTGTGAAAATTTGAGTGAGTTTGCATGCTTGCATCAAAAAGGGGAACTCTAGGAAGAACCATGCCACATGTTTTTAGAAAATCAATTTTCTGCATGAAATTGAATCCGAGACTCCGATGACGGTCCTACTTTAGTTACTGTTACTTTTGAGAATTTAGATGAACTGTAATCTTTAGATTGTAGATACTTAGGAAATAGCTAATGCTTGAACTTTTATGTGAAAACTGTAGGCTTACTATAGACTCTAAATTTCTTCAAAATATCACTATGAACACTCAAGGTAGACGTGGTAGGGGTAGGCTACGTAGGGTTGCACCCGCTGAGCCGTCCACTGTTTAAGGAGAAAACCTGATCCCTGAGGAGGAGTATGTTGAGAACTCTGCCACCAATGGTGGTGGAGGCTATGAAAATAGAGATGATGCAGTGACGGAGACAATGCTAAGGGTTTTACAAAAGGTTATTGGAGTCGAAATTGGATTGAGGAGCCGTGAGTCTATTGTAGAGAGACTCCGATCGAATGCGGCTGAAACATTTAAAGGAATTGCTGAAACAACTCCTACTATGATGGAATACTAGATAAAGTCGATGGAAAAGATTCTAAAGGTCTAGATTCTACTTTAGAGAAAAATTTGAAGGGCACTATGTCCTTGCTAAGGGAAAAGCCCTATCGTTGGTGGCAGTCTATTGTAAGGAGTACATAGGCTGAATGTTTGACCTGGGAATATTTCTAGGAAGCCTTCCAGAAGAAGTATGTATGCACTAGTTATGTAGAAGCCTGTAGAGTCAAGTTTATCAAAATAGAGAGATACGATTATGTCAGAATACGAGGTTGAATTTCTCAGGCTCAACTGCTATGCCGAAGGAATGGTCGCCACGAAGTAAGAAAAATACGTGAGGTTCAAAAATGGTTTCTGTTTCAACCTCAAAATATTAGTGGCTCCACACCAGGAATGAGTATTTGAGACTTTAATGGAGAAAATCAAGATTGTAGAGGAGATCAAACAAGTGAAACGTGAAAAGTGGGAAAACAATAAGGTTTCAGTTAAGAGAGATTTTGGTTTTACTGGCTCTAATTCTCGTCCTGTAAAATTAGCCAAAAAGGGTAGATCGCAGCAAAGGGTTGCTATGGCTAAATCTTGGGATAGAACTTCCAACTGTCCGTACTATGATAAGCGTCATCTGGATGAGTGTTAGAGGAAATTGAGTGTTTGCTTTAGTTGTTGATTGACTAAGCATAGGATTAAAGACTGCTCTCGGTGAACCTACTAGACGTAAACTCTATTCCAAAATCAAGCTCAAAATTAAAAAGCAAGTCAATTACCTTTGAGGTTCCATGGGCAAAATAGGGTTACAAATATTATAGCAACTGTTGCAAACCAAACTGAGGCTCAATAGACTACACTTGTTTATTACGTTAGAGGTCAAGAGGATAGAGATGAGTTCGATGTCATCACAGGTATTTTTACCATTCATTCTGTCCTATACTTTTCCTTAATCGATATAGGATCCACCCATTCATATATTGCTTCTAATATGTCTAATAAACTGGGTGTTGGGGTAGAGGAAACCACTACTGATGTTACCATAGTGAGCCCTTAGGACAATCAGTTATTGTAAATAAGATTTATAGGAGATGTCTATTAGAGGTTCAAGGGGTAGTGCTTCTAGTAGGTCTTATGGAATTACCATTTGGGGAGTTTGACTTAATTCTAGATATAGATTGGTTAGTGGAACACCAAGTTAACCTAGATTATGCCTCTAAGAGAGTAACCTTGAAAATGGCAGAGGGTAGTGAGATTGTTATGGTTGGTGAGAGATGAAACTATTTATCCCATGTAATTTCTGCTACGGTCGCCGAGAAGTTGGTTTAGAAATAGTGTGAGGCTTATCTAGATTATGTAATGGATGGGAATGTCAATAGCTCTCCTTGATAGTCGCACCACTAACTAAGTTGTTAAGGAAGAATGTTCCATTTAAATGGACGGAAGATCAACAAGCTAGGTTTGAAAAGCTAAAAGTTGTCGTAACTCAAGCTCCCATGTTGGTTCAGCCTGAGTCGAGTAAAAAGTATGTGGTGTACAGCGATGTATCCTACATTGACTTTGGATGTGTATTGATGCAAGACAAAAAGGTAGTTGCCTACGCATTAAGGCAGTTGAGCAGTACGAGTGTAACAACCCAACTTAAGACTTGGAGTTGGTAGCAGTGGTATTTGTACTAAAAATTTGGAGACACTATTTGTATGGTGAGAAGTGTTACATCTACACCAATCATAAGAGTCTTAAGTACCTTCTCACTCCAAAAGATATGAAACTAAGGCAATAAAGGTGGACAAAATTGTTACAGTATTATGATTGTGTGATTGAATATCACCCTATAAAAGCCAATGTAGTGGTAAACACTCTAAGTAGAAAACAAATTATCGATTTAAGAGCAATGTTCGCTAGATTAAGTCTAGTGAATGATGGAGGCTTGCTAGCTGAGTTATAAGTGAAACCCAGTTTAGTCAATGAGATCAAGGCTAAGTAACCCTTAAACATATCCTTGTTGTCATAAATTAATCAGGTGGAAGACGATGAAACTAAAGATTTTGGGTTTAATGACGATGGTATTTTATGCTTTCGTGGGAGATATTGTATGCCAAATGATAAGGAGTTAAAACAAACTATATTTCAGGAAATGCATGCTAGCCCTTATGCCATGCATCCTGGAGGAACTAAGATGTATCAAGATGTAAAGGCATTATACTTGCGGCTTGGATTGAAACGTAACGTGATAGACTTTATAGCTTAGTGCTTAACATGTCAGCAAGTGAAAGTTGAACACCAGTTCCCTTTTGGGTTATTACAACCAATCAAAATACCGCGGTGGAACTAGGAGCAAATAACAATAGACTTTGTTAGTGGGTTACCTTTAACACCCATTAAGAAAGATTCAATTTGGGTGATAGTAGGCCAATTAACTAAGTTAACACATTTCTTACCTGTCCGCACAGATTATTCTTTGCAAAAGCTGGCTAAGTTATATATTTCGGAGATTGTATGACTTCACGAGGTATCAATATCAATCAGTTCAGATCAAGATCCCCGTTTTACATCTCAATTCTGGAAAAAGCTTCACGAGGCACTAGGTACTTGTTTGGATTTTACTATTTCCTTCCATTCGTAAATTGACGGACAATCCAAACGAGTCATTCAAATATTAGAAGATATGTTGAGAAAATGAAACATCGAATTGTGAGGTAGTTGGGAGGAACATTTGCCTCTAGTAAAATTTTCCAATAACAATAGATTCCAATTGAGTATACAAATGGCATCCTATGAAGCCTTGTATGGTTGCATGTGTTGAACACCACTGTGTTGGATCGAATTGGGAGAAAAGGAAATTTTGGGTCCCAAAGTGATACAGGAGTCTGAGGGGAAAATAAGGTTAGTCCAGGATAGACTAAAAGCAAATTAAGATAGGTAGAAGTCGTATGCAAACCTAAAGAAAAAATACATTGAATACAGTGTCGAAGATCAAGTTTTCTTGAAAGTGTCCCCATGACAGAAGGTGTTAAGGTTCAAAAGAAAGGGCAAGTTAAGTCTTAGGTTCATCGAACCCTACAAAGTCCTTAAGAGAGTCAGTCCAGTTGCATATCAATTAGAATTACCTCGTGAACTAGATCGCATCCATAATGTATTCCACATCTCCATGTTGAGATTATATCGATCTGACCCTTCCTATATCATTCCTACAGAAGAGATTGAGGTGAAATTGGATTTTTCCTTTTAGGAAGAGCCCATACAAGTTCTAGATTGCAAGGTAAAGGTTCTAAGAAGGAAATGAATCCCTCTTGTGAAAGTACTGTGGTGAACCATGACATTAAGGAGGCCACATGGGAACCGGAAGAGATGTTTCGTCAATAATATCCTCATCTATTTGAACTGGGTTAATTTTTGAGGACGAAATTTCTTGAAGGAAGGGAGAGTTGTCACGCTTCAAAATATAGGGGGTTAATTAAAATTATTAACAAAGAAATGAACTAGGCTTGATAGTTAAGTAGTTAATGCACTCTCTAAAGGTTTAGATTCAAACTACTCATCGCTCATTTCTTTTTCTTTAATTTTTAGCAAACAAGGATAAAAACTACACTAAAATATACGTTGTTTGAAGGAAAAACTAAACAAGAAATAAGTTTAGTCCTAATGGTTAACAAACCTAGTCTCCCCCTTGCATACCCGAGTTTGAGCCATTCCATCACAAAAATGCATCATTTTTATTCGACAGCATAGGGTAAATTACCATGCCACCCCTAGAGTTTGAAAACCTAACGTATTTAGTCCCTCTTTTCCTAATTACAATTGAATTTTTGTTCTTTTTTCAAATTTAAATAGAATTTTTCCTTCCTCTATTTCTTCTCCTTTTTCTTTTTCATCCTTTTCTTTTCATCATATTTTTATTCCATTACTGAGAATTATTTTTACTTTCCCTAAATCAAATCAATCTCCATTAAATCGTTTTCATACCAGCCATTAAATTAATCATCTATAGACTCTGTATCTTTGACAAAGTTTGGTAAGTACTTCTATTTCAATTAGTAGAACCCGTAAATTTTGAAATAGCATCGATCCACGCTAATCTTTCAATTTGATTAGTATCTTTTGAGATTCTTGCCGAAATATTCCATTAATCTTGATTGAATCTTGATACCAATTTTATCCCATGTATAAATATCGTTTGAAGGACCTGTTTTAGGTGTATTAAATCAAATTTGGTCCTGAGAGGTATCGATTGAGCTTCCAGTAAAAGGTGTGTGTTCTCTTACAAGCAAATTTAGGCAAATCGTGCCTAGGATTAGGGCCACACGATTTTCCACAAAGGCATGTAGACCACATAGCCCCTCACACGACCATATACCTCTGAAACCCTAGTCTAGTTCGAATCTCAAACGGCTAAGAACCTTCCACATGGCCTGCCACACAACCGTGTCCCTTTTATAGGTTAATTTTGCAATTGTCACATGGCCACAGTTTGTTACACGGTCGTGTAACCCTTCTACACAACCTATAGCCTCTCGCACGGCCTGCCCACACGGTCGTGTAACCCCTGTTTTACAATTTTACGTATAATTTTTAAGAATTGTTTTGTTTATTCGCTAATTGGTCCCCAACCTATTTTTAGAGTTTTATTTCTCTCAATTAAACCCCTGCTAATATGAATATTGGAATTCATGATTTGATCATTTGATTTATTACTGTTACAAGCATGATATTTCAATAATATATATGTCTATTGCATCTATAATTCTGATTGTCCGATTATCATGCCTTATGATATCTTTAAATCGAATCCATTGTAAGATGTCTTTTTTGTAACACCTAGAATTTTGAGGTTAAAAGTTTTTAGTTTTGTGGTTATGGTCAGAGAGTAGGGTGTGTTATTGTGTTTAGTTGTGTGTTTAAGTGTCAAAATGGGTCTAGTGATCTGGTGGTTGAGTGAGTGTTAGTATACCTCAAGGTTCTAGGTTCGAGTCTTTGTGTGTCCATTTTGGAGAAACACTTTTATTTCATTTTGTTTTGTTAAGTAGCAGTTTTGTTTTAAGTTAATATATATAACTATTTATTGTTACTTTTATTTTTATTTTTTATTTGTTTTCTGGACGTTTTCCTCCTTTCCTTTCTTTACTTCTTTTCTTTTTGTTCTTCTTTATTTTCCTTTGAAAATGGTTTTGCTTGTGGATTTTGGAAAGCTTTGCTTCCTTGTCGCTGAGTCGGTGTCTAAACATCATTGGTCACTAATCAAGTGTGGGATTCGAACCTCTTTTAATTTATTTGCGAATTGCTAATTTACTGTGGAATTCGGTGATCTTTTTGGGTGTTTGAATAATTGAGCAATTGAAGCTCATGTCATTTATAATCTCCTAAAATTTAGTTTGTTATGGTTGGTTTATGAAATGTCATGATTGGAGGTCGATTTAATGACCAGAAAACTCGATTTTCAAGTTGTTTGCGAGTGTTTTGTGACCACATAGGTGGCCACCCGGGCATGTGCTGGTTCACATGACCATGTGAAATTATGAATTAGGGTTTTCAGGCAAAATTTCCTGCCACACGATCGTGTGGATGATTAGGGAAAAATAGTTGATTTTCACACAGCCGTGTCCCCTAGGCAAACGGGCGTGTGTGTTTGGGAACTAGGTATTTGGTGATTTGGTGCTACACGGCCTAGCCACACAATCGTGTGGCTAATTTTAGGATTTAGGGATTCCACACAAGTGTGTGTTTTGGACACACGACCATGTCTGGTGGGCACACGGGCGTGTGAGATCCTCACATGATCGTGTCTGCCCTGAACTTTATTTTAGCACAAATGGACAGGGAGTTACATGGCCTGTCCACACGGCCCTTCCTTGGTTCACACGGGCGTGTGCCTCAGCCACATGGCAATGTGCCTCTCTATACACGGGCGTTTTGAACTCCAAACGGTCTAAATTTTTCCACATGGCCAGAGCACACGGCTGTGTGGTCCTAGGCAACTTATTTTGGTTTTGTGTATGTTTTGATCTGAAAATGTGTTTGTGTGTTTCGACCCTTGGTTAGTCTTTAGTGAGGGTAGTTTGGACTCTGATCTAGGCTTCAGCTTATGGGTTATTTGTGACTATTGCGTAAGATGTCTGATTCTGAACCCGGGTTGTTGGGTGTGTGTGCATATCTATTTCTGTCTGATTGTTTGTCGACGTGTTCATCATTTCTGTAAGATTGTATGCATACATACACTTGCATCAAGTAAATATTTGGGTTGGTTGTGAAGAGAAGGAAGACTGATTATGATCTGATCTGGCAGTTTAGCTACAACTTGTCTGTACAGCGATTTACCACAATGCACTGTATAGCATATACACCAACCTTGCTGTGTATTATTATCTGAGTGGCTTAGACCACATACATGGTGTGTAGGGTTGAATGAGCCTTTCGAAGTCCTAGTGGTGTGTTTGGTTGGATGAGCTTAAACAACTCTTTTAGGGTGTGATCGGGGGACGGAGAGGTGTTTTGGTTGGATGGGTGGCTTTTTAACAGTTGACTGCATTCATATGCATCTGTTTGGGTGTTCTAGGTGTAAGGTTATTTGACAGTTTTCTGTCTGACTGAATAACACTTGTGTTGAGTATTCTGTGTGTGAGTTGGTGTACTTTGACTGTTACGTGTGTTAGGATGATGGTTCTGAGTTTGCTTTCTGTTTCTGCATATCTCTATAAGTATGATTACTATTAAACTGCCATCTGGAGTTCTCTTCTGTAAATTTGTTGTGATTCATTTTGAACTCACACTAAGCTCATGTAGCTCACCCCCTTAGTGTTTGCCTTTCAAGTACCTTTGTGAATTCTAATGCTGGACTTAGTATGCGGAGGTCTCAGACAGTCACGGTTAAAATAAAATAACAGATCCTCTTATCAGTTTCTGTTTTGATATACTATTTTGAATTGTAAGGTTTTTTAGAAACTGTGGTACAAGTTTTGCTTTTGATTTTTCTCGTAAATTTTACTTTGTTCACAAATTAAACTTAACTGAATTTTTTTGGATTGTGATTTACAAGTTTAAATGTTCTTGGTTCATAAGGATATAAATATGTTTTAAATAGAATTTTTAGATAATATTTTTTGGGTAAACTTTTACTACGATCACTTTGGTAACCAATGTAACCTGCGGGATTCGGTCTAAAATTCTATGCTGGGTTTTAGGGTGTTACATTTTCTACTATATTGATTAGTTATAAGCATAACTATTGCTTCCATATCAATCTATTATAAGCATATTATTCGCTACCGTATTTATCTGTTATGAGCATGTCATATTGCATTGCATGGGGTGGGACACTTTAAAAAGAGGAAGTTCTAACAGTTGAATGATTTACAACTCTGGTGGTTCATTCACAGACTTTTTGGTAGCTCTTATCTGCAAACATGTTATGCATTCACAACCATCTGACAGCGTATTAACCCGCAACACTGGCGATTCATCCACCTATTTTTGGTAGCTCTTATATGCAAATATGTTGTGCATTCATAGCCATTTAGCAGTGTATGAACCTGCGACACTTGTGGTTTATCCACTCATTTTCTGACAGCTCTTATATGCAAATATGTTGTGCATTCACAACCTTTTAGCAACATATTAACCTAAAATTTTTTTGGTTTATCCACAACCCGGTGTGTAGGGATGGACGAGTTCTAGTAACTTTTACTATGGTGTGTAGTGATAGGGTAGGATCTTTTCTAGTAAACCGAAACTATATTGCATTCATAAAGCATGTGCATACAATACTGAGATTTTTTAAATGATATATATATTATTGAGTTGACCTAAAATACCTATATTTTGAAATTTCTATTGTGAATTATTCTAGGTGAAGTGATTCTGTATGTTTAATCGTTTGCATTGATTTTCTTGTAAAGAAACTCACACTGAGCTTTATAGCTCACTCCCCTTTTATGTCCATTTCTACAGATAACCCACCAGGTTAGGATGCAACTCGACATTTGAAGGGTTTCGGCTTAGTTTTGTTCTTATTAAAAGTTTTTAACATTATCATTTGATATTTTTGTTATTTAAGGGTTATGTTGTTATAATTTCGATTTGTGGCATGAGACTTAAGATTTGGGTTTTTATAGCATGTATAACATTTAATTTGATTTTAGGATATTGAAATTTGGATATTAACTAGTTATGCATGAACTTCAGTTTTTATTAAAAATATAAATAGATATCACTTTTCCGCAGCTAGACTATAGATAAATTCTGAAATAGATAAATAAAATAGAAATAAACTAAGTTTTTGAAAGTAGTTACCGTTTCATGAAAAATGTTAAACTTAATCGATTTTGTCAACTCGTGAGTTTTTCTAAAAATAGGCTAAATTTTCTCCTAAGATGAACAAATGTTTTTAAATAACTGTTTTATAAACTCCGATAACTTCCTGGGTTATTTCGGTGGCCGATGTAATCTCCCGAATTCGAGTCTAACGTCTAGGTCGGGTTGGGGAGGTTACATCCTCCACCTTTGGAGATGCGTTGATGGCTTTGAGGTTTTATTTTAAATTCCACTTTTTATTTTTTATTTCTTCCCATAAAGTTAAAACATTATTTTCTAAAATTTCAAAACTCATGGAGTCAATGATGAAGCCAGATAATTTTTTGGGGGGCAGAATTAAATTGTATATTTTTACGATAGTAAAAATGCAATTTCATCATTTTAATATCTTATATCTTTATATTTTTTAAAGGGTTAAATCAATTTTTTTTTCATTTTTAGTGGGGCCAAAGTATAATTTTACCATTACTAATTTAAAATTTTATAAATTATAAAGGGCTTAATTTAAAATTTTACTATTTTAGCGGGGCCATGGCCCCTTGGATCTCTAATGCGCTTCGCCACTGCATGGAGTCCTTGCTTAGAACCCAGAAATTTATATTAAAAATTTAAAACTTGGAAATTGTTAAACACAATAACTTAAAAAATAAAGATATTAAGATATTAAAAATTAAAATTTTCAAATGGAGAAGTTTGTAACAACTAAGGGGATATGAAAATGAGTAATTTGAAATTTTGTAGTGGTCATTACACACCATCTAGAGATGCAAAAGCATAGGAGTTGTGAAAATCAGTATTTTTAGAAGTAGAAGAAAGCAAACATTAAATAATTTTTTATGTATTTTTTATTTGGAAGCATGAGGGATGAAGATGAAACTGAACAACAACGAAAGCATGAGAAATTTGAAAGTAAGTAATCAAAACTTTTAGTTTTTTTTTATTTCAATAAGTTTTATTTATTTATGGCTTTAATCAGGCATGGGAAATCTTTTTATTTTTTGAATTTTGTAAAATAGAGAAGAAAGTCTTGTAAAATAATGATGGTTTTGGGTTTCGACTCAAAAGTTTGATAATATCTTTTAAGTTTTTTTTGTAATTTTTAAAGATTTTTACATATATTTTTGAATTTTGTTTTATATATTAAATTCTTATTTTAAAATATATTTTAACATAAATTTTAATTTTTAATAATTTATATTTATTTTTAAGATTTTTTAATTTTTAAAAACTATTGTTAAGAAAATTTAAAAAAAAATCAAAATGATATTTTAGCTATAGTTCAAGGATCAATTGTTGGAAAAATTCCAATTGTTGGAAATTTTGAGGCATATTCTCAATTGGTAAAGGTGGAGAGTTGAATCATAAAATTATGGTTTTATATTCTACTCCATGAGACCTTTACAACGGTATATCATATGCTAAAAATGGTTGAGTGATGAATGAGAAATTGATGCTCAAAATAAGCTACTTGTGAATATTTGTTGAGGAAAAGAAAAGCTTACATCCCACATTAGTTAAATACCAAGTGTGAGATGTGTTTATATATGAGAACCCACTTGAAGGGTGATTGAATGACTAAGTTTAGAATTTTCCCTCGTGTGCAGGGATGCAGATCCAAACCCATTGGGGTTGGGGCACACTCGCACGATGCGAAATGTCTAGACTGAAATTTAATTTTTCTCAATTGATTTAATTGCTCCTTTAATGCAGATTTTGTATCTTTAATTATGGATATTTCTAAAATTTCTCCATATTGAATGCCTATAAATACCTAAGAATTCTTCAGAAATTTTTGACACTTACAGAATCTCAAAAACCGAGTTTATTTTGCTCTCAGAAATTCTTCTGTTTTCCTCTCAATATTTCCCAACATTCTAGTACTAGAAAAAAAGAAGAAGCAAGGTTCGTTCGTTGATCTCTACAGAGGTGCAACTGCTTCAATCATCGTGTTGTTGTATCTTGGGAGACAGTCGACTAACGTTTCTCCTAGTACTGTAGGAGCAGCCAAATTTGTCTTAAGGAAACTGTGTAAAACAGGCCTCAACATCTAGTAAAATTTGATTCTTTATTCAATTTCTAGTTTTCTAATCTTATTTATTGGTTTTTTGTATTTGATATTTTAAATACAAATTATTTATTTTATCTTATCTTATATAAATAGTTTTTTTATCTATATATGCATTTGCTCATTAACGTGTTTTGTTTAATAATCTTAAGATGATTTTAGTATTTGCAATTCTCTAATTCGAGACGAACGAGACACCAAGGCGAAAAAGAAAAAATTTGAATAAAATCTTTTGAGATTTATTCCACAGTTTAATGAATTTTATTCTATTTTTATTTTATTTCAAAACAAAATTGAAATTAAATAAAATATTTTTGAATTTATTCTCGTCGTTAAACAGATTTTATTAGTAAAACTTTTGACATACCATATGGCACTTTTCAGTCAATTACAATATGACCATGGCTTCCTTGTTAATATATATATATAAAATTCTAAAAATATAAAATATGAAATATTGAATTTTAAAATAAAAATATAGAAAATTGTGAAATATATCAATTATGTTTTTAAAATTCAAAAAAATATTAAAAGAATATAAAATGAGAATTTTAGTTAAGTTTTAGAAAATTCAAAAAAATTATAATTAAAAAATTAGTTAAACTTTAGAAATTTGCAAGAAAATGTGAACTTTTAATATATATACTCTAGAAAACTGTACTAATTTAGTTTTTCTGAAAGAAAAATCGGAAATAAGATATAAATAAAACCCAATAATGCTAAAATTTTCGTTCTCATCCAAATCAATCCTTAACTTAATTAAAAGCCTAATAATATTAAATTTCCTTAAAAATTCTAATTTTTAAAATATATTTTAACATATTTTTAATAGTTTTAATAATTTATATTTTTAAGATTTTTTTAAATTTTTAAAATTATTGTTAAGAAATTTTTAAAAAATTAAAATAATATTTTAATTATAGTTCAAAGAAAAATTAATAAAAATTAATATTTAGTATTAATTTCGGTTTACGATAAATTAACGGGCTATTAAAAGCTCCAAATTGTTTTTATCAAAATATGTGGAGAAAATAAGGTAGGTTATACTGGATACCTAAAGTTGAAGGCAAATTTAAGGGTAGGTAAGAAAAACTACTTTGATCCCTTCAATAAAATTGAAAATTATCAATTTAGTCCTTATCTAAATAATGAAATTATATATTCATGGTAAATTTCCACTTTGGCTATTTGTAATTTAATAATATTTGAGGAAACTTAAATGTAATTTTTTATTTGTAAGATTGAACCCTTCTACCCTTTGCATTCGCCCCTGGAAGGCTGACGACAATATAGAATATATTTGAGCTTTCAAAAGGCACCAACTTCCTATAATTAATTAGACTTTTCAAAGATAATATTTTTTCAACCCCTAGATGGCAAAGATTGGCAGGAATTAGATAGGACGATTTTTATATTTGTAATATTTGTGTTCATATGTTTTTTTTTTCAAGCTTAAAATAGGTTATATTTATATAATTTTGTGTTATTTATATTATATATTAAATTTTTATTAAGTTAATATTACGAATTAATCGAATATTAACTTAATTAAGTAATGATTAGAATATTTTTAACTAAGTAAATTATTATTTTTATGTTTTTATTTTATTTTATATAAAATCAATAAAACCCACAAATGAAAGGATTTAAATTATCAAACTCTTAACTTTATCAATCCAACTAAAAGTTCATTTAATTTTTATATAATTTTTAGATAAATATTTTGAATAGTTCAATGATATTTTGTAAATTTTTGAAGTTGTACAAACCCAAATTTGCCCGGCCCGATATAAATATTAAAACCCAAATATAAAAATTATATATATAATAAAAGTCCAATAATATCAGTCCATATAACAAACCAAAATAAATTAAGCCCAAACCCGATTACAAAATCCAAATACCCAATGAACCCAATGAACTAAGCCCAATTAAGCCAACCCCAGCCCAAATTAGCCTAACCCAAACCCGATTACAACATAAAGGGAAACCCTAAAGCGCTATCTACCCTAGCTGTCGTGCGCCCAACAGCTTCCAGCACCGCCCTCCACGTCACCGTACGGCCTCTGTACACCTGCAGAAAACCAACAGCACACGAAGAAGCAGAAAGAAAAACAACAAAAATAGCGAAAAGAAGGACAAATTTAATTTTTTTTCTTTTTATTATTATTTTGTATTTTTCTTTCGGTATATAAACGGATTGCAAATAGTTTCAAAAAAAAAGGGAGAAGAACGGATGTAAAAAACGAGAGATTGAATGTAAAAAAAAAACATTCACGAAATCAATACAAAAAAATATATTAAAGGTAGATTTCGATTTCTTTTTTTCATCGGTTTTCATTTTCCTCTTTTACTTTTTTTAATATACAACGCGAATAAGTTAAAAGGGTGAGAGTATACACCTCTATGATCCCGCCGTCGTTCTCGTCGGTTTCGTGGATACTGGAGAGGCTAGGTTTGGTTTTGGCCTGAGAACGGCGCTAGAGGGGCAACCTTGGGGACTGATTTCAGTCGGTTTGTAAACTGACACAGGGTTCTGATTTTAGGGTTATGAGGGGGTTTTATATAGTCAGAAAGCAGCACCGTTTAGGGCCTGTTTGATGGCCCTAAACGGTACAGTATTGGTCGATTAACCCCAAAGAACTTGCAAGTGGACAAACACGTGGAAGGATCCGCATGTTTTGACCTCTGTTGGGCGATTTGCGCAAATGGTCCTTTCTATTTTTGTGGTGTGTTCAAATCGATCCTTTTCATTCTTTCTAATTTTGCTCTGCATTTTCGTTGATTGTTTCATCTCAACCCAGCTTGCAACGCTGCGTTTTGGGGAAGCGGGATATTTCCCAATCAGGCCCCCATGTAATTCGAGTATTGCAGCATGGTCCTCCACCTTGTTTTTAATCTCATTGTTTCCCGTTAATTATATTTTAATTATGATTTAATCCTTTTATTAGTCAGCTTATTAATTAATTTACTGTTATTACTACTATTATTATTAGCATCATTGTGGTTTTCTTCTTCTTCTTATATATATATATATATATATATATATATAAAATATTGCACTGTAACTTACTGAATGTGACAATTTATTTCTTTGAAATGAGTGAGCCTCATCATTCAATTCATTTTATTCAAATTTTCTTTTCAAAGGATCGTATTTTAAAATCTTTTCAAATTCTCGACACCAAGACATTAAACAATTAATTCGGTACCAATTTTGGGCGTTATGAGGGTGCTAACCCTTCCTCGTGCGTAACCGACTCCCGAACCTATTTTCTCAAAATTCGTAGACCTAAAATCATTTTTCAAGGTGATCCGATCACACCTCATTAAAAGATCTGTGGCGACTCCAATTTTTTCATTTTAATAAGTCGACAACTAATTTTTTTGTTTTTCAAAAAAAGTGGTTTCGACAAAGTTAAATGATTAAAATATAAATTTATTAATAGTTTGGTAATGTTAGGTGTAATTTACCCTATATTTTTGTGTGATTAAGGATGACTTTGTATCACATTATCCAAAGAAATAGGATACGGGTGCAGAGGTGACAGAAGCTTAGTGGAAGGAAACATTGAGTTCACACAGAATATCAGATAATTCTCCAAGCCAAAATAAGCAAATTGAAAATCCAATTCAATCAAAGCCTCTCAATCCAATCTTCCTTTCTTTCGTTTCACTTAGACTAGGTATCTGCTAAACTTTAACCTTTTTCCATTTGCAACAAAAATTGAATACATGGGTAGCTCCAGCATGGCATTATCAGCTGCTTAAAGGAACTCAAGCTAAACCTTTTTATCCAAACATTGTGAATATCAGAGAAGAGTCTAGTTATGGCTTACTCTTCTCCCAATCTTTCTTCAATTCCACACCTCCCTTCTTTCACTTTAAAACCTTCCCCGCCTCACTGTAAGTTCTTTCCTTGTCTATATATTTAGTTATCTATATTTGTGAAATGGAGCTACGCCCTGTTTTTAACTTTTCATTTCCTTTCAATGGAAGTTTCACATATAATATTATGTTCATGGGGTTTTCTTTTTGTACATTCAGGCTAAACCTTTTTATCCAAATTCTGAAACTTTAGATAGTTATTAAAATTATTTCCATTTTAGGTCAGTTCCTTAAAGATATCTTATCCCTTTCTGTTAACTTTTAAAAAGATTAACAGTTGGTACATTGTTTATATGAATTAGCTAAGTAGCAAGTTGTGTAAGATGCTCAAGGATTAGAACATTGAGTGTAATTAATCTTTTTTCTAAAGAATTTATGGAAAGTTTTTTGTACAGATTTTTTTCCCCAGTGAATTGGGTGCTGTTAAATGGTTTGAGTGTGGATGTAAAGGATGGCTCCATTTTTGCAACTGAAAATCGGATTAGAAGTCGAAGTAATTTCATAATATGAATTTTTTGTTAAATTCCTGGATCATGATACAATTTATTTGAAAAGAAACATGTTGAATTTATCCATTCATGTTTGATTTTCCAATTAGCTATGAATTTGAGGTGTTGCACCTTTTGCTGCCAAAGCATGTATTTTTGTTTTTATGATTTCCTTTAACAATACAAGTGTTTTGAACACCGTCTTTCATTGCTTTAACGACAGCAAGCTCAAGGTTTGTTTCAGCTCAGATAAGATCTGATTTGGAGAATGAGAGCTGTACAACTGGAGTTTCAAATGATTCATTGGAACCTGCTAAGAAGAAGGTTTCACTTATTTGTTTTCCAACATCTATTTTGTTAGTACTCTTCAAATTCACTACTCACACACCATCTTTTATTTGTTTCAGAAACCAAAGAGTCTAAAGCCATTTTATATGTCTGATTTGCACTAATTGGTTAGAATCTTCATTATTTACTACATTGTTTATAGTGTTAATAGGTTCCAACTTTTTCTGCAGGCAGCTGAGTTGCCAACATCACGGCGTATGTGTCTTACATGCTTATGTTCAAGCCTAGCTTTAATCAGCAGTTCTAGCAGCTCTGCTTCTGCAGTATCAGCAATGGCTATGGATGGGAATGAAAGGGCTGTATGCCGCAATTGTGCAGGGAGTGGTGCTGTACTTTGTGAGTTTCACTTTTGCAGTTTATTTTGTATGATACTTTGTTGTCTAACCAAGTGAACCACCCTTGTATGCATCTTATAATCTTTTTGAGATTGTCCTTTACCCTGCTTCCTGACATCGGCAAAAGACATACAAACTCTTGTTTATGATTTACTGGTTGCTTGTCTTGTATGATAAAAAGATTAGTCTTCAATGGCGCAAAATTCCTCGCACCTATTGATTTCTATGTATTAGATAATAGCCACCTAACAAACCGGTTAGAGTAGTTTATTTTCTTCTTTGTCCTGCGGGGATTAGTTGTGCTGCAAGGCTGACTGTCATGGGACCCTTATTTCTAATCAAATTATATTGATCTTTCAGCGAAAGTGCTCTTTGAATGCAAGTATTTTGGCTCGAATTTATATTTTAGTTTATTCATCACATATAATTGTCTCTTCTGTTGTTGACTTGTTAACATGTTCTTTTTATTCATGTCTGAAGTAGAAGAAGAAAAAACTTGCAGACATCAGTAGTGAAATTGTTAATCCTCTTTTTGATTCACAAGATTTTAACCTGTTCTTTATTTAGGTGATATGTGTGGTGGTACAGGAAAATGGAAAGCTCTCAACAGGAAACGTGCTAAGGATGTTTACGAGTTTACTGAATGTCCGAACTGTTATGGTATGCAGTCTTCTTCCCCTAACATTACTTCTTAATTTGCTATAGCAACCAACTATTTTTAGTTTTTCTTGTTTTGGATTGCTATACGACTTGCCTTGAGCATGCACTTATCTGAAGATCCACGTGATGGTTGATTGCCTAGGGGTTACTCTTAAAAGCAATTGGTAATCATGAACATGTGTTCATGTCAGTACCTCAGAATACAGCAGGAATTGCATTTGTTATGATACTTGATGACAAATAAGCTGAATACGCACCTTTCTGTGATCTAGTTGCTGTTATTGTCCAATTCTATTGAGTATAAACAAGGATGCATAAGCATGTAGCAAAGAACGATGTCTGTTTTATGTTTAACATATACTGATTGTGTAGCTTGAGATTCTAAACTGTCATGAAATTTTCTTCTAAATTTTATGTTCCTTTTCAAATTGTCCATATACAAGAATTTTTTATGTAACTGATCACTGGCTGCTACTGTGTGCAGGTCGGGGGAAACTGGTGTGTCCTGTTTGTTTAGGTACCGGTTTACCAAATAACAAAGGTCTTCTAAGGAGGCCTGATGCCCAGAAATTGCTTGACAAGATGCACAACGGTCGACTTTTGCCAAGTTCATAGACCCGTCATGCCCCTTGGACCCAGATGTTATTGTCATTGGTAATTTAGTTTAGAAAACTTATCGGTTACTTTAGTGAAACTTGGAAAATATTTCCCGACCTAAATACTACAATCTGGTTTGTTTTAACAATACAATTTTGATCTTTGTAAGCAATTTATTGGCATTTTGTTTAATATGGAGAGGACAATAGACCACATTGTTAGATTCTGTTTCTTCCTCTTGTTGTAATTTTCAAGGTGACTGATGTTTGATTTGAAACCATCAATGTAATTATTCAGTTCATAACTGGCTAAGTTGCTAAGCATGACCAAGTAATAGATCGAAACATGAAGCAAAGCAGAAAATGAAAAGAAATCAAGGAAGACTTGAGAGAATTTTCCTCAAGAATTAGTTGTTTATTGGGAAAATATATGCTTTTCCGCTCAGAAAACAACCCTCAGCTTAACGGACTTGACACGTTAAGCTAACCTTGATCAGCTTAACTCCTATTTGTATTCCACTATTCCCCCGTCACTTATCTCCTTTCCTATTGCCGTACACAATATTTGACTGGCATTGTTCTGGAGAACATACCAATAGCCTATCAGGGGTTTTGTAAAGATATCTGGAACTTGTTCCCTGGCTCCTACATAATTCACTCAAAAGTTATCCCCGTACCAGTTTCTCCTTAACAAAATGTACATGTCAAGGGCCAAAGTGCAAAGCCTGTGACCATGGTACAAGATGCATACCATGGAGGTATATCGATTAGATGAGGATCATTTAGTCCAGGAGAATTGGCCTGATTCAAAGAATTGTTGGAGAAGCCTATCAAATTGAAGCTTGGGTGGTCCAATGATAAAGATATGCCAACATAGGCTACCTTGGTAAATATGGGAACTAATCTTAGAAGATTGATAGGAATCATATATTGTAAAGATTAGATTTGATTTGATATTATGTAATCTTGTAAATCCCTAAAATCAAGGAATAGGCTAATCTCGTCTGTCAATGTAATTTAATCCGAACTGTAGGTTTTGGGGGAGCTCAACTATAAATAGAGAGCCTCCCCCCACTTGTAAATTATCCATTGTAACTTGAATTCTTAAGAGTAATAGAATTCTTGGAGAGCATTTACTCAAACACCTCTCATGCATTCTTTTTATGGCTTTCTGTTGTTCTTTTGTAGCTTCTTTTGGCACAATTTCTTCCGCTATACAAATCGGTGCCTTGGAGGAATTCTAAAGGAATCCTCACTTGAGGTGGTTAGGTTGACTTAGGCGAGTTTGGAACGAACGGATCGCCTAAGGCCACACAGATCACAAGATGAAAGATCTAGCCTCGTGACATACATCCATTGTAACATGTAATACTAGATTGGCAGCAATATACATTGCACTTGCATTTTGGCACCAAATCACAAGTGTTCCAATCAGTTTAAAACTCAACACATGGTCACATCAGCTGTTGTGTTAGCTAGACTTATGTATTCAGCTTCTAATATCGACATGTTCTCATTCTCTTTCTTCAAAGGCCAACAAATGACGATTGTTTCATCGATGGTTCTTGCATAAATTGATTCACTTTATCCATGTTATACATGATGTCAGGTCGAGTCAAAGAAATTTATTGAAGAGCCTTAACAGTACTTTTGTATTTTGTAGCATCTGTTGGTGCTTTCATCACCTATGACTATGAAGTACTGGTGCAGTAACCATTGGTGTCGGTACTGATTTGCCCCAATAGAACTTACTTTAATGCCAAGAAATTAACTCAAGTCTCTTAGGTCTTTCTAGGAGAATTGTTGGTCAAGTTGTTGAATTATTTAATCAATCAAAACAAAACCATTTACATAAACAATGAAAAAGGCACATGAGCGTTGCCCTCTTCTTACAAATATTGAGGAATTAGTTATAGAGAACTTAAATCCTAGCACAGACACAATAAAGTTTCTTCAATTTCTTGAATCAAGCTTGAGAGGTCGTATAAGCCTTTATTCAACTTACAAATGATTAAAATATGTCTAAAGATGAATCATGAGATGATTATAATAGCATATTCATTTAACTAATTTATTAATAAAAGGTATTGCCATTATTATTTTTGGTCTCTATTTTTATATATTAAATAAATTGATTAATAATAAAATCTCGAGAATAATATGATTATTTTCAAAACATCAACGTATGAGTACATATTACAGAACAATGTAATGGACTGACCCACCATAAGAATGTTTCTTGAATTATTATATATTAATCACAACAATTCTCATAGTGATAACAGTGTGTATGATCCTTAGACTAGAGTCATCATAGTTCCAACCGCAGGAGTCATATACTTTGATAGAGTCTAATGTCTTTCGTAAATGGTTGTGCTATAATACTACAAACTATATGGTGAGATATGAATGGTTAAGAAGCATTTTATCCCTCTTACATAATGGAAGGATATCTTGAACTCTTTGATTGAGCGAGACTAGAAATGCATGATCGTGCTCAAATGAGTTGATATGAGATATCAGACTCATTTGTTTATTTTAGTCTACTTGAGATTCAAGAAATAAAATATAAGACTATACATGTTTGATTGCTCTATGACTTGTGGTTAATCTAGATATCATGGACAAAGGGATATAATATATACTAATATTATCACAAAAAGGTTATGTTAGACCATGACTTCCCACAGCTTGGGTAGCAATGACACAATGTTAGATGACACACTCTTTGTAATATTAGGAATGTTTTAATATTATTGAAAACATTTATAGGATTCTACAGGGTCATACCTTATAGTTGAAACGATCGGAACTAAAAAAAATGTGACTATATTTAACCAATCACACAAGTTAAATTAATTATAGAAATATTCTCATACTAAATTTAACTTGACAGATTTAAAATTAAATATAGTATGTGCACATGCTTGATGCATTTATATAGAGAGTCCAATTAAAATAATGTAAAATATGTGAATTAATTTAATAAATTTGCCTTACCAAACATATTAAAATGATATTTCATAAATTTTGATTAAAAAAAAGATGATGTTGGATTTTAAAAGGAAACTAATATCATGTTTATGATGGACGATATCACATTTTGACTAAATCCTTAAATATCGTCTACGTGTTTATTGTTTTTCAAAGAGAGTTTTGAACAAAAAAGAAGAAGCAAATAATGTATCTCATACCCAAAATTTTAAATCCAACCGCATAAGGGAATTTTGAAAACTCTTTGAAAAGTTCAAAAGTGCATTCCAATAGTTTTTATCTATTCGATATAGTAGAGGTACAAGCAAGAAGCTATTGTTACCTTTCGATCATTGATAGAAGAGTTTTTTACCAACAAAGGTGTATTTTTTATTTTTATTTTTGTTAACTTTGATGTCTCAATATTTTGATGTAACAACATTTAAAATAAATTTTATTTGTATTAAGGTAAACTACACTCATGGTCACTTTTGTTTATTTTAGGTTACATTTTAGTCACTTATGTTTGAAATATTTTGTTTTAATCACTTACGTTATTGTGTTGTAACATTTTAATCACTAAGTCATTAATTGTTATTTACGGTGTACCGTAAGCTGACATGGCACGTTAAATCATCATTTCAAACAAAAATTTAGGTTAAATTATACAATTGGTCCCCATATTTTTTTTATTTTGAGCAATTTAATTTTTTTCTTTTATGTTCTCTAAACTTTTCTCATTTTTTTCTTTATTTTCCATTCTCTTTTGCTTCTCCCTCTATTTTCCCACTTCTCCATTTCTTTTAACATATTAGGAAGTTGAACTGGTAGTAAAGAAAGAAGTAGGAAGTGGAAAGTCATCATTGCCTATAACCAAAATCCATCAAAAGCCTCCACTACCACTCATCATCTTCATTTTATCCACTAACACTTTCACCTCTACCATGACTTCCTTTCGAAAACATCTCAAAATATTCCCAACTTTAGAACTAACCAAGATTTAATCTCCGTCACCGGCCATTAGATTGGCTCAATTTTCTAATATGTGCTCCTCCATCATAGATCATTGTCTAATCTTTGGCTCTTTGTGAATTTTTGGGCCTTATTAATTGTTGTTTACTTGGATTCTTGATTGATTTGAACGTGAGTTTATTTTGTGAGGGGATGATATTGTTAGGTTTTTCATGAATGAGGTCATGGTAATGGTGAAGGTGTTTGTGGATGAAATGAAGATGATAGGTGGTGGTGGAGGGTTTTGATAGTTAGTAGATGGTATGGGTTAATGGGTTTTGATGGCTTTCAACTTCCTGCTTCATTCTTCATTGCCAATTCAACTTCTTAAGTGTTGAGTATGACTCATATTTCAGTCAAAATTGAGAGATAATCTCCCAGTTAAACTCTATTTAATTGTTTCGGTTGAACTCAGATTAGTTTAGATTATTTTATTATTATTTGACCTACGAATTTAGCCTATAAATAGACTCTTTTACAACCTTAGAAAAACACCTAATAAATATTAGATCTCATAACACTTTTGGAGAATTTTGTGTTTATATTCTGAGGGTTCTTTGTTTTCGGGTTTCAAGGTTTAGTTTTTATCTCCATCTTTTGTACTCTTCGTCTTTTTCCATTATAGTAAATGTAACACCCTATACCTGGCCCGATCACCGAGCCTGAATATCAGGATGCCACTCCATCGTCTCATGTCTCACACGGCATAAATGAACTAAAATAAAAAAAAAACGACTTTCTTTTTAACAACCATATAGGTTCTAAGTCAATCAATCTCTTTAATTATCATTAAGTATTGCTAAACATATCTTAAGCATCATATCGAAGGGAAAATCGATACCAAACAGCATTCTGTTTCTCACCCAAAAATAAAACACTAGAAATTATCAGTACCTTTAGAAAAGTATTAGTAATTTTACCCAAAGTATCGATACTCGTGATATGGTATTGATACCAAATTACATTCTGACTTCCTGCACATTTCAAAATCACAGAGGTATCTTTTTGCAACACGAATATCGATACCTCTATTTTAGACCAGAAAAATACAACATACATAAGCATAAAGATCATTCCAACTTGTACCAATTCATCATGCTACTATCACATTATCAAATAAATGTCAAAATGACCATAATAATAGTTTCAACATTGAGAATTAGTCTAAGCAGTAATCAACATAACACGATTTAAATCACAAAATCCTAAGAGCAATTAAGCTATGGAACATCCCAAACTAGCACAAACTATTGTTATTTGTTTCCTTTTTGGGAATAAGGTAGTGTGGTAGACTTTTAATGATAATTGTTATGATATTTTGGAAGTTCCATAGTTTAATTGCTCTTAGGATTTTGAAAATTGAATCATATTATGCCGATTATCATTTGAACTTATTCTCGATGTTTGAAACTGTGATTATAGTCGTTTTGATGTTTATTTGATATGGTAAAAGATGCATGTTGAATAGATTTGTGTTGGAATGATTTATAGGCTTAAATATGCTAAATTATTACTGTCTAGAGCAGAGGTTTCGATATTCGGGTTTTAAAAATGATACCTCTGTGATTTCCAAATGTGCAGGAAGTCAGAATCATAAATTGATATTGATACCCTATAACAAGTATCAATACTCGGGGTAATTTTATCGATACTTTTTCAATTGTATCGATATTTTCTAGGTTTTAATTTTTGGATAAGAAATAAAATACTGATTTGGTACCGATTTTACAAACGACCTTGATATCAAACCAGGAAAATATCGAACAAACTTTACCTCATTGCCTTATTCCTAAAACAAAACTGAATAAACAATAAACACCTACGATAAGTGAAATGAACTTGCTTGGATCACCCCTCGGAACCACACCGCTCACACCGGCGCTTAACTACTCTTTAAGGGTTTAAAAGGAGTGGGTGAGCTCAATAAGTTTAGTGAATGTCTAGAACAACTACCATGCAAACATGTCATCAAGCATTAGTAGAACACATGCATGGCATAATTAGAATAATCGCATCTTTATTGACATATTCCACTTACACACACACGTTTAACAGTTGATTTACTAAATCATTGCATACACTTTTATATATACATCACAATACATACAAACATAGTTATAGACAATTTCCATGATAGTCACATATCATATAAACACATATCACAACACACACATTCATATTTTATGATAGTTTGAGATAATTTGGCACTTGAGCTATGAAATGTAAAAGTGGGCACTCTCATCACTCATCGGATACACAAATCTCCAACACACAACGTAGACTTATAAAGTCAAACATATCCTAAAAGTGAAGCATTAAGGTAACTCTCTCCAACACACCAAACATGTTTTATTGAATGGAGCTTAGCTCACATTCCCTTATCTCTCCAACATGTCCTAAGGTCTCAATGTCCAAATCACATATACAGATAGGTGAGTACTTACAATACTATGACATGTCAACTATATCCAATAGTCTCAAGTATCACAAGGCTAAAATATATGTTATTAACACACACATTTACTTGTTATTCACTGCACTTTATCTTTGCAGAATCACATTATAAGCACAACATATTCACTGTCATATGGCACATATATCATGCCCATAATTAACTCTTTCACAATAACCATCATAAGCTTATTACAAACATCACACATATCATAATGTCACATTATAATCCATAAATTAACAACACATTTTCACATATAAATTCATGAGTATGAGAAAACTTTCACTTGGAATTTACAATAGGGTTTAGGCTACTACTAAATTCCTAATTAACGCATTGAATAGTGTCCACAAGCAGCTATTCTAAACACTTACCAATTACGTTTTTGCTAAAAGCTCAAATTAGCTTTTCCTTATCTTTATCTCTACTCGTAAAAGGTCCTATGGATTCCAACGCTTCAACAAAGTAAATCACACAACAACACAATCAACATTCAACCAATGCCTCACATCAAACAATCCAAAAACACCAACCTAAGCTAGGTTCTCTTTTGAACAAAATATTCGACATAGAAAATTTAAATTTCGAATATTTCAGTCTATACTTAATCTTTTTGCCTGAAACAAATTCCAATCATCTACTTATTTACCTACGATTGATTCTCAACCTTTAAACTATGCAAAACTACCCAATTCACGGTATCAAAATTTTTGATATGTTTATGGAAATTTTCATAAAAATTCATTAAATCCTTAGAAATCATTAACAAAACTTTAATGTAAGTTTAGAAACCTTCTAATCATGTTAAAACAAGTTTAAAATACTTTGAAACCACATTTTTATCCAAAATCCACCATTAACGACCCAATTTTTGACTTTTATTTAAAACATGTGATTTAATGGCTAAAAATTTCGTTTAAAAGATCAGATATCATTTAAAACTAACTAGGAATTGAATCGTTACCTTAGTTGATGAAAAATTGAGTGTTTGATCAAAAACCCAAAACACCTAGAAGCTTGACAATGGAGGAGCCTATGGTGTTTTAGGGCGATTTTCTTGGATTTATGGAGGTTTAATGATTTTGAAAGTGATATGAATCAAAGGAATTTAGGTTTGGCAAAGAAAATTGGATAGAAGAGTTGGAAGAACAAAGGAACGACAAGAACAAGTTATAGAAAAGAACTAATGTAAAAATAAAACAATAAATGGGGGTTTTTAGGTTGGATTTGAAAATCTGGTCTAATTGCCTCTTAAAAACTCTAAGTTTTGACTCTTTTACAAATCAGTCTTATTTTCAAAATTAAAGGTATTTAAAACTCATTTTTAGAAATTGATTTAATTTTCTAAAAACCATAGTTGAAAACATTTACGGTGTACCATGTCAAAGAATTTTGAACACTCTAAAGCTAAAATCCCTAAAACACCCCTAAAACTCACAGTACTTATTTTGGAGTGTTACAGTAAAATTATCTTTGCCCGTGATTTTTTATCCTCTTTGTAAGGGATTTCCACATTAAATTTATGTGTTCAATTTCACAATATCTTCCACTATTTTTTATTTGTTCATTGCTTAATCGGGCCGATTCCCAACAAATGCTATTAAAGCTAATTTAATTTTCGTAGATCAGCCCGTTCAGAGATGGCAAAAATAAGGTTTGACATTGAAAAGTTTAATGGTGTCACAAATTTGAATCTGTGGCAAGTTTGAATGATGGCAATCATAGTTCAAACCGACCTAAAAAAGGTCATTATTGGGAAAAAGCCTAAGAATCTAGATCATATAGAATGGGAAGAGCTTGATAAAAAGGCTCTGTCTACAATCCAGTTGTGCCTTGTGAATAGGGTATTGATGAGGTATTGAAGGAGAAAACCTCATCCTCCTTATGGAAAAGGTTAGAAACTCTTTATTTGACTAAGTCTCTAGCTAACCGTTTAGTGTTAAAACAACGTCTATTTACGTTTCGCATAAATGAAGTTGAGCTTCTTAGAGATCACATTAGTCAATTTATTACTTTTTCGAATGATTTAAAAAATGTTGAGGTCAAGATTGACGATAAAGATCAAGCTAAGTTATTATTGTGCTCTTTACCCTCTTCATAGAAGTCTTTTAGGGAGACATTGATTTATGGCAGAGACAAACTATTGGTCGAGGAGGTGAAGGGTCATTTTTTGAGTAAAGACAAACTCGAAAATGAGTTTGGTTTGGATAGCAAGGAAAATAGGCAAGTTTCTACTTTGGTAGCATCAAAGAAGTGAGACAAAAGGTATTGTTGTTGTAAGAAGTTAGGTCATGTCAAAGCAAATTGTTATAAATTGTGAAATAACAGGGTTGTTAAGAGTAACGATGAAGATGTAGTTGGTGCTAATTTGGCCGATGAAAGTGGTGATAATTTCTTGTTAGTGCCAACGAGCGATAGATCTAAGCTTACATCCGAGTGGATCCTAGATTTGGGATGTTATTTCCATATGTATTCCAACAAAAAATGGTTTTCCACAAACAATTCGGTTGAAGGTGCAGTTTTGTGCATTGGAAATAATTTATCCAGTAAGGTAATTGATATTCATACTGTTAAAATTAAGATACACGATGAGACGATTAGGACACTCTCAGATGCCAGGTATGCACCTGATTTACGAAAGAATCTCATCTCTTTGAGTATTTTAGTCTCAAAAGGTTGAGGAATCAACATCGTGTCAAGTGGCATCAAGGTGCCTCGTGGAGTACTTGTTTTGTTAAAAGGTAAAATGATCAGCAATCTTTATATTCTAGAAGGTTCTACAATGATCGGTGAAACCGAATGTCCCTCGTTTGTCACAAGGTCAAAGTTAACTCGTTTAGAGCGGAGGCAACTTAGTCATAGGAAGGAGAAAGTTATGACCGTTTGATTGAAGAGAGGTTCTCTGTTGGATGCAGGTTTTGAAAAGTTAGGGCACTATGTTCGTGAAAATTAGACCCGGGTTAGTTTTGATTTGGCAGTTCACAAGTCGAAGGCTAGAAATCTTCTAGCTTCTAAGCACAGATTCAACTCAGTTAATTCTAGGGGTGTGCATAATTCGGGTAAAACCGAAAAAATTCGGTTAACCAATCGAATTGATTAATCGATCGATTAACCGAATTTTTCGATCGGGTCGGTTAATTTTTTATGATTTTTGGTTAACGGTTAATTCGGTTCAAACCGGTCGGTTAATCAAATTTTTTGATTAACGAAAAAATTAATAAATAAAATTATCCAACCCAACCCAAACTCAATTACCCAACCCAATAAAACTAAAACTAAAGTTTACCCAATTACCCAATCCAATAAAACTAAAACTAAAAGACAACCCAATTTACTAAAGTCTAAAACCCAATTTACTTTAATAATTTATAAATTTTTAAATTTTAAAATAAAAATAAAAAATTGTAATTCGGTATTTTCGGTAATTCGGTTAATTCTGTAATTCGGGTAATTGGGTAATTCGGGTAATTTTAACCAAAATAAAAATACATAATTTTCGGTTAATTCGGTTAATCGACCTTATTAAGAAAAAATTTGGTTCGGTTAATTTTTTAAAAAAATCGGTTGGTTAACGGTTAAAATTTTTAGAAGGTCGGTTAATTCGGTTATAGTAATTTCGGGTCGGTTAACCGAATGAACACCCCTAGTTAATTCCCTGTATAGTTCAAGATAAGCCTGTGGCGGTCTTTGGGAAAGATGGCGGATTTGACCTACGAATCTAACCTATAAATAGGCTCTCTTACAACCTTAGAAAATACACCCAATAAAGATTAGAACTTATAACACTTTTGGAGAATTCTCTGTTTATCTTTTGAGGGTTCTTTCTTTTTGGGTTTCGGGGTTTAGTTTTTATCTCCATCTTTTGTACTCTTCATTCTTTTGCAATTATAGTAAAATTATATTTGCCCGTGGTTTTTTATCCTCTTTGGAAAAGTTTTTCCACTTTAAATTTGTGTGTTCAATTTCTCAATTTCTTCCACTATGTTTTATTTGTTCGTTGCTTAATCGAGTTAATCCCCAACAAATAGTATCAAAGCTAGTTCAATTTCTGTAGATCAGCCCATTCAGATATGGTAGAAGCTAGGTTTGACATTGATAAGTTTGATGGTGTCACAAATTTCAATCTGTGGCAAGTTCGGATGATGGCAATTCTAGTTCAGACCGGCTTGAAAAAGGTCGTTATCGGGAAAAAGCCTAAGAATCTAGATCATACAAAATGGGAAGAGCTTGATGAAAAGGATCTGTCTGCAATCTAGTTGTGCCTCACGAATAGGGTATTGCAGGAGGTATTGATGGAGGAAACCTCATCCGCCTTGTGGAAAAGGTTAGAAACTCTTTATGCGACTAAGTCTCTGGCTAACCGTTTAGTGTCGAAACAACGTCTATTTACATTTCACATGAACGAATATGAGCTTCTTAAAGATCACATTATTCAATTTATTACTCTTTTAAATGATTTAAAGAATGTTGAGGTTAAGATTGACGATGAAGATCAATGCATGTTATTATTGTTTTCTTTACCCTCTTCATACAAGTTTTTCAAGGAGACATTGATTTATGACAGAGACAAACTCTCATTCGAGGATGTGAAGGGTCATTTATTGAGTAAAGATAAACTAAAAAATGAGTTTGGCTCATGTAACACCTTATACCCAACCCTGTCACCGAGCCCGAATATCAGGTGTCACACCACCGTCACACATCACATGCAATACATAAGTTCTCATTATTAAGTAAACATCTTTCATTTTAGCTTCATAATAAATACAAGACATACATATTCCAGTTATCATTAAAGCATGTTGAACATTCACTAAACATGCTTAAAACAAGAATTAAACATGCATTAGAACCACTTAACAAGATTTCCAAAACAATCACGTACGTAATGATACTAGGACAAGGGAATCGATATTTTCCTAGTTCGATATCGAGGTCGTTTGTAAAATCGATACCAAATAAGTATTTTATTTCTCGTCCAAAAATCAAAACCTAGAAAATATCGATACAATTGAAAAAGTATCGATAAAATTACCCCGAGTATTGATACTCGTTATAGGGTATCAATATCAATTTATGATTCTGACTTCCTGCACATTTGGAAATCACAGAGGTATCATTTTTAAAACCCGAATATCGATACCTCTGCTCTAGACAATAAAAATTTAGAATATTTAAGCCTATAAATCATTCTAACACAAATCTATCTTTTACCATATCAAATAAACATCAAAATAACTATAATCACAGTTTCAAACATCAAGAATAAGTTCAAATGATAATCGGCATAATACAATTCAATTTTCAAAATCCTAAGAGCAATTAAACTATGGAACTTCCAAAATATCATAACAATTATCATTAAAAGTATACCACGCTGCCTTATTCACAAAACGAAAACAAATAACAATAACACCTACGAAGTAACAAAAAAAGACTTGCTTGGATCACCCATTGGAACCACACCGCTCATACCGGCACACTACTAATCTGCAATGGTTTAAGAAGGGAGTGGGTGAGCTTAACAAGCTAAGTGAATTCCTAAAACAACTACCATGAAAACAATTCATCAAGCATTAATGAAACAACCATATAGCACAACATCAACAATTCCAAACTCTAGTGTCATATTATACTTACTCGTGCATTATTTACTAGTTCATTTACATGGTAATCATATTCACTTTTAAGCATATATCACATTACACATATAATCACATAACATTTAAGAATATATCGCAATACTCATATAATCACATAACATTCAAGCATAAAATACAATACTCATATAATCACATAACATTCAAGCATATAGCACAATACTCATATAATCACATAACATTCAAGCATATAGCACAATACTCATATAATCACATAACTTTCAAGTATATATCACAATGCTCAAAAACATGTTTATAGATAAATTGGCACTTGAGCTATGAAATGTAAAAGTGGTCACTATCACCACTCATCGGATACACGGATCTTCAACACACCACATAGAATGATATACTCAAACATGTCTCAAAAGTGAAGTATAAAGCTAACACTCTCCAACAAACCAAGCATATCTCGTTGAATGGAGCTTAGCTCACATTCCCTTATCTCTCCAACATGTCTCAAGGCCTTAACGCCTAAATCATATAACATATAACTGAGTACTCACAATCTTATGGCATGCCAACTATATTCGACGGTTTTAAGAATCACAAGGCCAAAATATATGTTATCAAGCAAACATATATTACTTACTGATTTACTGCTCACTATCATTGCATATTTACATCATAAGGACATAATTATCATTTTCACTTGCCATGTTTGACATGCCTACATATGCACTTTCACAACAGTAATCATGAACACATGTCACATGTAATTGCTTCTCATTTATATTCACATTTTTATAATAACACAAGCACATATTTCACAAGTTAAACATGAGGACGAGCAATTATTCCAAACACTCACTAATTACGGTTTCACCAAAAAGTCAAAAACTCAAATTATCTTTTCCTTGCCTTTATCTCTACTCGTAAAAGGTCCTATCAGTTACAACGCTTCAACAAATTGATTACACAACACAATCAACATTTAGCCAAAGACTCACATCAAACAATCCAAAAGCACAAGCCTAAGCTAGGTTCTATTTTAACTGAAACATTTAACATAAAAAACTTAAATTTCAAATATCTCAGTTTATACTTAATCCTTTCACCTAAAATAAGTTTCATTCATCTAATTATTTGTTAACGACTAATTCCAAACCTTTAAACTACACAAAACTACTCAATTCATGGTATCGACTTTTTCAACATGATTTTGGCTATTTTTTGAAAATTCATTAAAACTCAAGAATTCTTTAAAAAACTTTAAAATAATTTTATAAAACTTCTAATTACATCAAAAACTATTAAAATCACTTTGAAACAACGTTTTTACCCAAAATCTCGAATTCCACCATTAACGACCTAATTTTCGGCTTGTATTAAAATAATGTGATTTAATGGCTAAAAATTCCGTTTAAAAGACTAGATAACATTAAAAACTAATAAAAAGATAAATGATTACTTTAGTTGGAAGAAAAACGGACTTATGTCGAAAACTCGGAAAACTAACACGGGAAGAAGATGATGAAATCTATGGAATTTTAAGTTGTTTTCTTGAAGGTTTATGAAGATTTAATGCTTTAGAAATGATGGAAATCAATTTAACTAAGGTTAGAATAACAAAAAGTGGAAGAGAGGAGCTTTAGGAGTAAGGGACAACTAAAGCATGAAAATGGAGAAGATTAACATGAAAATAGAGTTATAAATGTGGGTTTTTAGGTTGGATTTTAAAATCTGGTCTAATTTCCTCTTAAAAACTCTAAGTTTTGATTCTTTTACAAAGCAGACCTATTTTCAAAATTAAAGATATTTAAAACACATTTTCAGAAATTGATTTAATTTTCTAAAAACCATAATTTCGAACACTCTAATGTATTTAAAACTCATTACTGCTATATCATGTCACAAAATTTTGAACACTCTAAGGCTAAAATTTCTAAGTTACCCCTTAAACTCCTAAGCCCTATTTTGGGGTGTTACAGTTCAGATAGCAAGGCAAACAGACAAGTTTCTGTTTTGGTAGCATCAAATAAGCGAGACAAAAGGTGTCACTATTGTAAGAAGTTAGGTCACATCAAAGCAGATTGTTATAAACTGCAAAATAAAAAGGTTTCTGAGAGTAACAATGAAGATATAGTTGGTGCTAATTTGGCCGATGAAAGAGGTGATGATTTCTTATTAGTGTCAACGAGCGATAACTCTGAGCTTACGTCCTACCCGGGTTAATTTTGATTTCGGCATTATGTTCGTGAAAATTAGACCCGGGTTAATTTTGATTTGACAGTGCACAAGTCGAAGGGTAGAAGTCTTCCAGCTTTTAAGCATAGATTCGATTTAGTTAATTCCCTGCATAGTTCATGATAGGCCCGTGGCGGGCTTTGACAAAGATGGTATTGTGGAAATACGTGTCAAGGTGAAGATTTGTTGTTTATTACTCATATATCAATCAAATTTGAGAGATAATCTTCCAGTTAAACTCTGTTTATTTGTTTCAGTCAAACTCAAATTAGTCTAGATTATTTTATTATTATTTGACCTATGAATTTAGCCTATAAATAGGCTCTTTTACAACTTTAGAAAATACACCCAATAAAATTTAGAACTCATAACACTTTTGGAGAATTTTATGATTACATTTTGAGGATTTTTTGTTTTCGAGTTTAATTTTTATCTACGTTAAATTTGTGTGTTCAATTTCTCAATTTCTTCTGCTATTTTTTACTTGTTCGTTGCTTAATTGAGTTGATCCCCAACAGAATGAAAAAAAAAAAAGTTTAAAGAACATAAAAGAAACAAATTAAAGTGCTAAAAAATGAAAAATACGGGGATCAATTGTATAATTTAATCTAAATTTTTTGTTTGAAATGATGATTTAACGTGCCACGTTACTTTACCATTACATCGTTAACTTCAATTAACAACTCAGTGACTAAAATGTTACAACACGATAACATAAGTGACTAAAACGTAACATTTCAAACATAAGTGACTAAAATGTAACCTAAGGTAAACAAAAGTGACCATGGGTGTAGTTTACTATATGTATTATATGTAGGGGTGTTTAAATTTCGATTAAAACCGAATTAATCAACCGAACCGATCTAATTCCGTTAATCGATCAGTTAACCGATCTAATTTGATCGGAGCTCCGTTAATGATTTTTTAGAAGTTCGATTATCGGTTAATTCGGTTCGAAATCGGGTAATTAACCAAATTGAATAATTTATAATACAAGTTATATGTAGTTTTAATTCGGTTAAATTGGTCAAATGAACATTATCAATTTATTTATTTTTATATATTTTATACTTGCTTTAACCAAAAAATAAATAAAAACATATAAATTTCGGTTAATTCGGTTAACTGAAATATTTCGGTTCGATTAATTTTTTTTGAAAAAAATTCAGTTCAGTTAACGATTAAAGGATTAAAAAGTTCTATTAATTCGATTAATATTAGTTCTGTTCGGTTAACCAAATGGGTAACCGTTGAACACCCTTAATTATATGTCCTAAATCATTTGGTGAAAATATTATTGCAAATTTTATCAAACATTTTTAAAGCATTTTCAAATGCTTGCAAAATATTAAAAAAATATGTTTTAATTTATCTAAATGTTTTTAGGTTAATATCAAAATGTTCTAAAGTGTTTAAAATGTTTTAAAGAGACTTCGGTATGCAAGTCTCGAGACATATGACTATATAACTCTAGACATGAATATTTTGAAGCAAAAATCTACTTTAGAAGTTGCCTATTTTGAGATATTATGCAGTATGTTTAGAGACAATCAAACTATTCATGTATCAAGACATGGCCTGCCAACACTATTTTTCAATCATGTCTCGAGACATACGTTACAGGGATAGTTTTTAAGTCCGAAATTAATGCTTCCAACGACTATAATTCATCTCCAACAACCATAAATAGATATGATTAAAACTCGAATCAACTTGAAAAAATCGAAAAAAATTTAAATTTAGAGTTATTTGAATTGAATTTTTTGAATAATTCAATTTTTTAAGTCACTTTAAATAAATGAGTCGATTTTTCGAGTTTGTATCGAGTTACATTTTTACAACTCGAATAACCAAATCCTAGATTCAAGTGTATTTTTAAGCCTTGCCCATTAACCCCCCAACCCCGACGTCGTTTCAATTAAAAGTTAAAACTTTTAACATTTTAACTTCACCCCCACTGCTATTTTCTTCCCCAAGGACCCCAACCATGTTTAAACCCCCAAACTAACAACCCTAAATTTTTTTAGATATAATACACCTAAATCTCTACTGTTAAATCCTTGCCCATTGCTCATTGCCGTATCGTTCCTTTCTCCAAAGGTCTCTTTCTCATCAACCCTTCCACTTTTTCGGCATTTCCTTGCTCCTTTCTTCTTTTTTCTTTCTTTCTTTCTTTGAATTTTAATTTTAGCTGATTTTAAAATGAGTTTAGTGTGGGAAGTATTAAATAGAGCTTAATTTACTAGTAAGAGATTTTTATTTTATTTGATACTTTATTTAATTGCCTGAGACAAAGGAAATAAATGTCAAAGTGCAGTAAAGTGAGACTTATCTATCTTGTAGCTAAGTTGAGTTTGAACTTTTTCTTAAACCAGTTAAGTATTTGGAAAATTTTATAATTATAGCTATTTTTTTCTTTAAAGATTTATTTATAATTTAAAGTGTCGTACTTTATTTAAAAAGGAAAATTTTAACTCTTTCACTTATGTATTTATTGAGTATAATATGCACTTGATTATGATTATTTTAAAAATATAACTTCTATAATTATTTTTGAATTAATTAATTTTTAAATCTAACTCAAATAAATATATTTGATTAGACTCAACAAAATTTTCAAAGTTTGTTTAACTATAAATGTATACTTTTGGCTTAAAGTCTTTTTATTTTTACTTTTAAAGTGTACTATTTTCTTAAATTTAATACTTAATATTTTTTTATCTAAATTGATATATAAAGTCACATTATGTTAACTAATTTCAACCCAATGATATTAACAATATTAAAAAAACTAGTTGATATGCGAAACAATTACAACATACCACATGGTACTTTTCAGCTAATTATAATATGACACAAGATATCCATGTTGATATATATATATTCTAAAATTTAAAATAGAAAATAGAAAATATTGATTTTAAAAAATAAAATTATAGAAAATTATAAAATATATCAATATAATTTTAAAAATTCAAAAAATTTATTTTTAAAAATATAGAAATGAGAATTTTAGTTAATTTTTAAAAAATAAAAAAATACAAAACATTATAATTAAAAATTAAGAAAATAAAACTTCTATAATTATTTTTTAATCGGTTTATTTTTTAATTTAACTCAAACAGATATATTTGGTTTGATTCTACTTGATTTGAAAATTTTTAAATTTTCAAATTTTCAAATTTTCAAATTGAATTTTGTATATAAAATAGGATTCATCAACTCGACTAACTTGAACTTTTTTCACTTGATTCAATTTAACTTGTTTCAATCAAACACTCGCCCCCTAGCCATAAATGTCTGCAAACTTGTTATTTGATATAAATACACTTCAAGATTAAAGAGAGAAATATCCAAACATTAAGATCAAGAGAAAATTATTTAAATATTTATTCATTCATTTCTCTTATAAATATATTCTCTTGTAGAGGTCTTTTTGTTTACTCTCTTTTATATAACTAATTGTAAATTGGGAGAGTTTTAATTGAACCACAAAAACTAAGAAATGTTCTATCGAAGCTTTGTGAAAAAGATAATGATTATAAAGGTTATACATTTCTCCCTGAAAGGTATCAATTCTAGTAGTAAATTGGGAAATCCTTAGCGGTAGAAAGCTAAGTTAGTGGAGGTAGGCAATTGGGGAACTACTATAAATCAAAGTGTCCTTTCTCTTTTATTTTAGAATAGTTTGTAGAGATTTTTAAAATACCAATTCACCCTTCTTAATATTTTTATGCCCAACATTTTGTGATGTTGTTTTATTTTAGATTCATTTCGTTGAACATGGATCCATGGTGCGGGTTCATCATATTTTTATTTTTTGCTATACTAACTTTTCTTTGATGGTCCAACAGTGATATCAAAGCCATTTACGTATACAAATTCCAATTATTTTCAATGTATTGCTGTTTTGTATTAAATTTATTCTAAATCTGTTATTGCCTAATCTAAATGACCATATCGCATGATTTCATGTCCAATTAAGTGTTAATCAATTTTATAATATATCTTATTAGTCGATAGTTTAATGGTTAATTAATTAATTGGATACTTGCGAAAATCGGCAGTGGGATGATAATTTTTCATTGGTAAAATGTTAGTTGAATGATAACTAAAACAATGGAACAAATGTCGTTCGAATCGCATATTTAATTTGATTTTGAAATATCAAAATTTGGGTTAAAATTGTCAAACGCAGGCAATTTCCACAAAAATCAGTTTGTAGTTTCTTTGCACAGGTTCATTAATCATAGGGACATTAATGAGTTCTTTGTTAATAAGGGCACGTTTGGTTCGCTATAATGGAATAAAATTGTAATGGAATAGAGCTGTAATCAGTAATTCAATTGTTTGGTTGAATGGAATGGAATAAAATTGTAATGGTATTTTTGTGTTTGATTGAATGGAATGATGTTGTAATAGTATAATAAAATAATTAAAATGACCGAGTACCCTTAATGATTTTTTAAGTACATAATTATTGCTATTAAATTTTACTAAGATTATTATTAAAATAATAAATAATTTAATCATGTTTTAATATAATTATTACTAAATATAATTAAATAAAAATAAAAAATATATAATTTAATAACATTCTTAATATATTTTTATTAAAATATGAATTAATAAAAATCATAACATAATCTCATGGGATCATAGTTGCCAAAATTACAAATATTGATCCAAAAGCAATAATTATTCCCATTTTTATATATATGAAAAATATCAAACATTTATACACCAAACAAACTCATGTTTTAACTTCTCTATGAGACTACCCTAGCCAACCAAAAATTTGTAGACCAAATCAAAAGCCATGCAAAATGGATTCCACCATAAAGTGTTGGAGACATGGGAGATATAAATTCCATTGGTAGCCAACCAAGTCATCACCAAAGTTAGATCAACCAATGTATAAATGAACACTAACAAAGTATAATAAACGGTAGTATAATTTATGCAGGCACATAAGGAGTAGGAGCATATGGGAGAATTGCTTTTTAAAGTCTCAGCAGTGGATAAATATTTAAATTATTGAACAAAAATGGATTAATTTACACAAACATCCATGGAAAGTAGTGAAAAAATTAGGTAAGTAGGAATTTTTCCACATGTTCCCCGGTTCTGTCGTGTTCGAATTTTCTTAGAGCTGAAAATCATGTACAACACAAGACAATTTTTGTAGCGAGTATGCAGGGCATAATATGTGCCTAAAGATCTATTTTTCCGGCGGTTTCCTCATCCTCCGAGGCAGCATATTCATCTTCACTTAGTTTTTTGTCACTTGACTTCACTTCTTCTGCTCCTACAACATCTTCAGGCTTGACATATTTCTCATAGTATTCTGGTACACGAAAAGAGTCATAACTTATAAGTATTCTAGGAATAAGAAAAAAAAGGCATCCTTAAAATGCCATTGCAAAAAGAAGACATGAAATGTATACTGCAGATCAATTAGAACCAGATTTTGAAAGTGCATCTCCAATTATGCAGCCATTTGTTCATAACCAAAACAAACCTGCCCATTTCCATGTTCAAACCCCAACTTCAAACAATAATAGTCTCTTGATAGAAGATAACCAACTAAAGACGAAAACAAAAGGGAAAGAACACATGAGCATCAAGTGCACGTCGTGCTAATTGTTCACTAGTGAGCCTACATTCTTGAAGCTCTTGTCGTAGCTCTCCATGGCTTGCTTCAAGTTAAGATACTTTGTGCTTGAGAATCTGGAGGGGGAAAAAACTTTAAGCAAGCAGGTAAAGAAAGTCTGGAGATATGTTTGGATGTTCTTCGAATTCATCTGAAAACTTAATGTCTGGCCCTAAATATAGGACTGAAAGAACTATTCATATGTAAATGAAAGAAGTAAAAGAAAAATAAATACATAAATAACAAAAAGATTATGCTTTTACAGTACTTGTCAGATTGGTAGATGGAATTAGGGGTGTAAATGAGACATTGATACTCACAAGCTACTCGAGTTCAACTCGAAAAAACTCGAACTCGATTTAGTAATTATCGAACCCAGTTCAAGCTCAAGCAACTCAAACGACTTGCGAGTCTTACCAAGCTTTTTAGTTTTAATAAATATTTTAAATATTTTCATATTCTTAAATCATGCTATTGCCTTTACTACATGTTATTAACCCTAAGCTTACTTATCGAACCGAGCTCAAGCTCACACTCAAATACACAAGAGCATAATCAAGCTCGAGTTAGACCTTGAATACTAAAATTGATAAACTAGCTTAATCAAGCTCAAGCTAAGTATTGAGCTTTGAATTTTGAGTCAAGCTTGCTAGTATTCAGGCTCAGCTCAACTCAGCTACACCTGTATATGGAATATTAAGGGCTGATGAGCAAATAAGTACATTACCTTGAGAATGGCTCTCATTCCAACAAGATCACGAGTATAGAATTCACCTTTTTCCAAATGTGGTCTATCTTCTTCCTCTGCCAATAAAGTTGAACCTACAAGTTGCCTGGCCTAAAAAATAAGAACTTTAAGTGTTTAATTAGGAGAAAGTGAAAGCAAGCATATAAAAAATCAAAGGAGATATCTTAAGGAAAGAGGCAATCATTATTATGATGTAAACAAATGTAAAGAACAAACTTTGTCTAATCATCTCACTTGATCCACTGTTTCAATCCCACTGAAGCTGAGTATCCAACTCTTCTTTCCAGGATGTTCCCTTCCTTCAACAAGCTCTACTTCTTTAATTGTTTCTTTACTTAAAACTTGTTGCTTTAACCATCTTCTCCCAGCCAGAAAATGAATAAATTTTTCATAAGATAAAAAAATAACAATTTTTTAAAGACATTAAGCTAATGCAAAGAAGAAGAATAGGTTTCTAGAACATGTCCTACCTTGCAAAAGCGCAGTTCAGGAAAATCAGTGTTGGGTTTTATACAAATTTCTCCTTGTAGCCCATGAACACTAGATATGTACCCAATTTCAACAAAACTGCAGAGGTTCTTGCTAGCTTCAATCATTTCTTTAGTAGCTGAAGTAGCCATGTTGATGTCAATATACACTACAATTGAAAAGAAATGAAATATCAAAACCCCAACAAGTAAGAAACAAAAAAAAGAAGCAAAACCCATTATGAATAACCCACCAATTAAGCCAAAAACTGCTAAAAATTAAAAGTAAAGCAAAGAGTTACCAATGCTGTGCAAAGGAGAAAAGCCATGGCGCTGACCGTGGAGACGATTCAATAAGAAGCGGAGAGAAGAGAAAACAAAGAGAGAAGGAGAGAAACGAGTTCTGATGGGAGTTGTGAGTGGACAACATGTTTGAAGGTAGGCTGGTGGTTAGATATTGGATTCGAAGAACAAAGAAGTGAAGCATTATGCATCTAACAAAAGCTTTAGATGTGAGAAAGAAAGGGTAATCAGAGGAAATTTTTCACCCACCCATTCGTTGAATAGATATTCCCAATCCAGACCACCAAATTGTAAACGTCACTTTTGCCTTGAATAATCCCATTTGGAATAGGGTGGTAATAGCTCTTTACAACCAATCAAACAATGGATTAGTGATGGGCCCGCTGAATTCAGCTATAATGCAATAGTATTACAGCCAACCAAACATCACCTAAGAGTGCGTTTGGTTCGCTGCATTGGATTAGATGTGTATTGGATTAGAGGTGTAATAGCAAATCAGTTGTTTGGTTGAATGTAATGGAATAGAGGCGTAATAGTAATCTTGTATTTGGTTGAATGGAATAGAGGTGTAATAGCATAATGGAAAAAACTAAATTGACTAGAATACCCTTAGCATAAATTTGTTTGGGTAGATGATTATTGTTATTGTTATTTAAATTTTAATAAGATTATTATTATCAATAATAAATATTTTAATCATATTTAAACATAATTATTATTAAATATATTTTAATTAAAATATATAATTTAATAAAATTCTTAATAATTAGCGAAATTTATTTTGGTAAATTATTAAATATTGTTATTGTTAAATATTGTTATTGTTATTTAATATATAATAAATATTGTTAATAATTAATATATAAGTATTGTTATTAGCGTAAATTTATATTAAATATTGTTATTGTTATTTAAATTTTAATAAGATTATTAATATCAATAATAAATAATTTAATCATATTTAAACATTATTATTAAATATATTATAATTAAAATATATAATTTAATAAAATTCTTAATAATTAATATTCTTATATGAATTTACTCAAATCATAATATATGATCTTGTAAAATATAAACTAACATAATTATTATTAAATATATTATAATTAAAATATATAATTTAATAAAATTCTTAATAATTAATATTCTTATATGAATTTACTCAAATCATAATATATGATACTATAAATGAAAATTTGAAATAATTAATATTAAAAATAATTTAATTAAAATATATGATTACATAAAATTTAAAATAATTATAACTAATAAATTATATTTTATGAATTTGTATAAATTAAAATAATAATTAATATTAAATTTCATAAAATTCTTGATAATAAATTTTCTTATATGAATTTATACAATTTAAAATAATTAATATTAAATATAATTTCATAAAATTCTTGCTAATAAAATGTTCTTATATCAATTTACTAAAATCAATATATAACTTGAGAATTATATTCTGCATAAACATAATTAACTTATATTAAGAAAGGGTTGGATGAAAATGAAATTGTACATCATAATCCATATGTTATATAGTTTTACAACATCAAAAAGTTTGAACATTGATATTTAATGGTGAGAAAGAAATCTTCTGACCCATTCCAATCGGGCAACAGAAGGTAAACTAAAGAAAACGATCATTTGAGTTGGATGATCGGGAATTTTACTCAAAGCATCATACTGCTGATCGTCGGTTAAACCTTTAATTGACCATAAGGCTGAATATAAATTTGAAGCTTTCTCTTCCATCTTTTGATGTTCTTCTGACCTCTGCTGAACTACCACCTCGGAGGTAATACACCTACTGATTTGATCGCCAAGGGCTTGGATTTTTTTCCCCAACAAAGTGGCAGCCTCATCAAATGAAGAATACACATTATCACGAGCATCAGATTTCTTCTTTCTCTTGTTTGAAGATGAGGAACCCCCTTGGTCTCTATATCCTCGCAGATCTGTACCAGAAACATCCATGTCATCTAAAGAGACGTCGGCTTCGCAGTCATAGAATGTGTTTCTCTCTTCATTCATATATGTAGTACGTTCATCCTCAGCATGTATTTCTTCAAGAACATCAGCAGCTGTTTGAGTGTCTTTCCCAGTCGCCCGATCTCTTGCGTATATGGCAGTAAGCTGGTTGTAGTAAGGGAAAGAACGATGTCTAAACTGAGAGGCTTCTTTGTGACTCTAAAAAATTGAGGAAATCATATTAGTTATAAGTTTTGTAAAAAAACAAATAAATACTTGAAATACATTTTACCTTTACATAGGATTCCCAAACTGCATCTTCAGCAACAACGAGCTGCCTATGCTCGTCCCAACCAAAACCGCTGTTGTTTTGGCCATTAAGCATGTCGTAGACGACTGACCATTCCCTTTTTAGGCACCTAATCCGAGATTCAATATTTGGCTTCGCCTTCAACATTGCTCTTGGTAAAGCCTTTTCTAGCATCTTTTCTAGCTCGTTCAAACAACCGGCCTTGAACCCGGTATCAGCATTAAATGTTCCTACATTGTGCAAATCCACCATGCAAGAAACCAAGGCTACATCTTCTTCTGGAATCCATTTTCTTTTGCTTCCTCGAGAAGCTTGAGAAGAAGCATGTGATTGTGGAACACCTGACATAATTATCTTAAGAAAAAAAAACAAATTAACATTATTTACTGTTTTTAATATCATGAATCAAAAGGTGAACAGTTTATAATATTATATCGTTGGTTCAATATCATGAATCAAAAGCTCAATACTAAATTATTTAAAATAACACATGCTGAATGAAAAGATAATTGAATTATAATTCAACAAAGTTTAGTAGAATACAGAATTATAACACAAAGTTTAGTACAAATTTTCATAAACTAGATACATAAAATAACATCAACAAATTAATTGTAACTCAATTTGTCCCTAAACCTAACTAATTTCTAGATGCTTGCCATTCATCGAACATTTGGTTGGCTAGATCCATCCTCCAAGTAGCCCAAGCATCCGATGGATGAATATTTGTGATATTCGATTCATCGTCATCCACCACATTAGTAGGTAATCCTTCTCTCACCTCCGCTTCAATGGGATCAATACTCATATGGGTTCGAATAAAATTATGGAGCAAACAACATGCAATAATAATTCTATTGTGCACCCTTACAGGATAAAACGATGGACTCCTAAGTATTCCCCATCTAAGTTTTAATAAGCCAAAGCATCTTTCAATGACATTACGTGCTGAGGCATGTTTCATATTAAAAACTCTTTCGGAGAACTTGGTCGATAACCCCGACGCCACTCGTTCAAATGATATTCTTTGTCCTCTAAATGGTGCAAGAAATCCTCACAATTTGTGTATCCAAGATCAACTAGATAATAACAACCTATAAAATAAATTTTTAATAAATGATTAATTCAAGACACAAAGTTTGATCTTAATGAATAATTCAAATTCCTCTAACTATACACTTTACCATGAGGAACTTTTAGTCCATGTGTTCTACTAATGGCATCTCGAGCACCCGTCCATCTAAGAATGAACCTTCCCAACTAGGAAGAACATAAACAAATTGCATCTCAGGTGTACAAACACCTAGCATATTTGTTGCTATGTCACCTTTTCGGGTTCGATATCTAGGTTTATCAACCGTTGGCACCCTAATCTTGATGTGGGTTCCATCAAGAGCACCTAAGCAATTCTATATCACATGATATAAAACCTTGAGTTAGAATACTAAGTTAAATCTAAGTCAACTAAATGTTGTACAAGCTATATATAAAACTCGGTCTAATACCTTAAACCATTTCCACCTTGTGTCGGAAGAATCTACGTAATTGGCTCCGCTTTTAAATAAGACATCTTGTAAGCGTATGACAAGATTTAAAACACTATGAAATGCTCGCTAACAGCTTTCCGGACCTTCTAAAGTGATGCTTGATAACTCGATTTTTCGGTGATGGGAGATGATATGTAAAAACATTGCTACTTGCTCATCAACAAGCATGAACCTTGACGACTTCAATCCCCTATCGATTCTAACATCTCACATAGTTTAAAAAGGCGCTTCTATTCATCCTAACTTGTTCAATACAAGTCTCGTCACTAGCATATACAAGCCTCTTCACATAATCCCGTTTTGCATAAAAATCTAAGGTATAGGACCTAATCCTTGGTCTATAAGTCTGTAGGCTAAGGCTGGCACCCATTCTAAATAAGAACCAAATCGCAATTCTACAGATTTCCAACCATATTGTCAATGCAAGACCAATTCTTTTACGCCTTACACTTTGTGCAATTAAAGGCAAACGAGCCATTACTGCAACATATTAAAATTAGAACACACTATCAATGAATTGAAGTTGCAATTACACATTATCAAATAAAAATAAACAATACAAATTTAGAACACACGAAGCAAGCCAATTTTCTACTAAATGATATCGTTGCAACAAAGTTACAGATTTTGGTATGGTAATTAAGGTATCAAAACTTGTTTATTTTGTAAAGCAACAAATTTTTATACTAAAGTTTCCTTATTTTAATTATTAAAATGGGTTCAATAAAATATTAAAGTCCTTATTTTAATTATTGATGTAATTATTTAAAATCAAATGAATCAACTAAAATTTACTAATAATCGAGTGCTTATTTATATAATTTAGCAAAAATATTATAGAATACAACTTATTTTAAAATATATATTTTATCAAGGAATGTTTAATTTTTTTCGAATTTGATTTTCCGAGTTACAAGATCCCATTAGCTATAAATAATGTATCATTTTATCGATTATATTAGAATTTTAACTTCCACTCTCGAATAACTTTGATTATTATTATTTATGATTAATAAAATATAAACTTATATATTAAAGATAATGTGACATTAGGAAAACCAAAGAGAATTTTGTTGATTTTCATTCACGGCATTCAATATTCATAGTTGAATTATATCAATCACATCTTATTTATATAGAATTAAATGCGGATTGTGATCCCATTTAATTTCAAATTTATAATATTCTTTCGATTATTTGAAAATCTTAACCAAAATATCCGACATTAACGTTCTAATAAATTACAACTTTACTAGTATATGTTAATGGACTTCAAATATTTTATTTTCATATGGAAATATAGGTCTTCTTTTGCACTTTTTAAAACTGCTCAAAGAAATTTAAAAAACAACCAATTTACTCATACTTCATATTAGAAAGGACCTTTATAATACTTTTAGTAAAACTTCAACATTCTCAAGATAAATAAAAATATACTTGAGTTGAATTCAAATAGTTATAAGTTTAAATCGAAATAAACTCCTATATGTTCGACACAAGCGGTTTATAATCGGTTTATAAATTTTAGCAATCAAATTGACCGATTTTAATTGGTGTAAATGAAAACATATCATCAATCACATGTTTTGATTTAATCTCCATTTTTGCAAATCAGAAAAATCCAATTTTTTTTAAGATGATAATAATTATTATTATCTTAATTCACTTAACTCAATTTACTATCAATTATTATTAATAGTGAATTATCAACCAAACGGTTTTATCACGTGTATCTCATGTATCTTAGAAAACAAACAATGAACATGTCCTGCAAGTAACTCGTTTTCGTCACTAGCATATCCATTTCCATTTTCAACTGAGAAAGAAATCAAGAACACATTGTGCAAATTGTTTTCATATTCTACTGACTAACATAAACAAATCAACACAATTTCCAGCAGACAATCAAAACAATTTCCAGCAGCCAATCATACCAATTTCCAGCAGACAATCAAAACAATTTCAGAACAAATCAAGACCAATATCAAAACAAATGCAACAATTTCCAGTTTCATCTTCTAGTCACTAACAAATCAATATAAATCAATAACATTGTCCAGCAGACTATCAAAACAATTTCCAGAACAAACCAACCAAAATCGCAATCGCCTATAAATTCTTCAAATATGAAGCAAGCAATTTCATATTTCCAGTCAAACAGGCTGAATTTGAATAGAAAACCATGGTCACACACATTATTTGGGGTCCACTATCATCTCTTGTTATGGCAAGAGACAACCTATTGTGCCACGATCAAGCACAAAGGCCGAATACAGGGCAATAGCAACGGAAGCACGCAATGTACATATGGTAAGTATAGTATAATTGAAATGTCTAAAGCAGCATGTTACTATGCAGTTAAGTTGTATTGCAACAACCAATTGGTAATACAACTAGACCCTAATCTAGCTTTTGATGCATTGATGCACGAATGTAGAATGTAAACATGCACTATCACTATACTCATGAGAAAATACTTAACGATGAAATTAAGATAAAACACATTTGATATAAAAATCAAGTCGCCATTTTATTTATCACTCAAATCAATGGATACAAACTTGAAGAATTTCGTAAGCAACTTAAAATGACCTCAAAATACAATTGTAGTACAAGAGCAAAGGGATTGAAGGGGAGTGTTGCCATCATCACTGACTCTCTATCTCTCTCTACATGCAAATTTTATCATCACATAGTCTATTCATCCAGCATGAAAATCATGATTCAATAAATTATATGCTTTCTTATCGTTTCTTATAGATTAAAGGTAGTATAGAATAATAATGCTTTATAATGTTTCTTTCATACAGCACTGTCAAGATCATCCTTAATCAAGATTTAATCAAACAATAGCAAAAATCGATGAAATTATTCCCACCACTGTATCTTCCTGTGCTAAATGATGAAGAACATAATAAACGGAATCAATGACAACAGAGACCGAGATAACAAATAAAGTTTCAATCGTATACATGCACAACAGATGAAGATAAACATCTCTATTACTTCAATGACATACGATGACTCAAAGGGAAATAAACAGAAATTTGAAATAAACAGCAATAGAAACATGCAATCCGGAAACTAACTCAGTCTTGACTTGATCGGGCAGAGATATATGAAGAACAACCTGTAATCGAAAAAGGGGAAACCGATTAGGTTAACAGTGCAATAATCGATGAAGAAGTCACTGCACTAACAAGGCAGTGATTCGAATCTGCTAACATGCAGAAAAAAGCTAAAGACACTACAAGACAACCATTGATACTAAGAACATGTTTGCTTGATCTTCTTTATTACCCTTTCAGAACTTCTTTATTTCATTGGATCAACAGTTTGCTTGATAGTATTTCACCAGAGAATGAGCGCTGAGTTATGGGAATGTTTCCCACTATTTTGACTTCTTTTTTCACATTTACTTATTGCTACTGTTTTATACTTTACCTCGTTGTTTTGCATCAAACCATGAAATTAAAAAATGGGATGGGTGATTAACTGGTTGGTCCAATCGGTTGCTCATTTAGTTTGGTGATCATGTAAGAACCGGATTTTAAATTAACCTATTAAAATCAAATTGAATCAAGAAAAGTATATTTTATATATTCTTCCAATTTTTTATTGAAGAAGATAACCCATCGTTATATTTCAACTCATACTTCATAAGAGTTCAAAAGATCACACCAATTTTATATGACTTTTCACTACCACTCTCATTCGATTATACATATTTGCACCAATATCAACTTATAAAATTAAATTAAATAGTTGGGACCCTAACTTCCATGCAAGAAAACATTCATAAAACTAAGGCATAGATTCCTTTGTTACACTAATTACAGAGAGAAAAGAGAGTTAGAAAAGAAAAGAAAAGAAAAAGAGAGTTGAAGCGTATTATGTTGATTCTATTCCTTTACCTTTCAGCCAGTAAACTGAGACCCACCAACCGAGAGCAGCAAGAGTGACAGAGAGAACAAAAAAAAAAGGTCGACTGGTTGAGAAGGGAATCGAAAGAGTGGCAGAGAGAAAAAGAAAAGAAAAGAAAAGGAGGGAGCAAATCGACAGAAAAGAGGCGTAATGGAGTGGGAGCAAATCGGAAGAAAAGAAAAGCAAAGAAACAAGGAAGGAAATCGGATGAAGGAACAGAAGAGAAACAAAGGGGATCGGGTGAGGGTAAATCAGGGAGGTGATGCTGAATCGGTAGCCAATCTGGGCAAAAGGGGGGAATAGAAATCGGTGGTTTTCACCGATTAGGAAGGTAACGGATTAGGTGCGTTTTACTAATACACCAAACCAAACGACGTAATACACCCGGATTAGGTGGGGCCCACCGATTAGGGGTGTATTGGCTTTGCCAATACACCAAACCAAACAAGACGTAAGTGTTATAATAAGAATATATTATGTTTGAATGCAAATTTGATGCATCTAAATTATTTGTATGTACGGTGTTTGCTAATACATAATTATAGCCCAAAAGGTCAAAAGTTTAATAAATTTTATAAATACAACTGATCGCCTCTTTTCGCTCTCATGAACGAAGAGAGATATGGAATCAACACTGGGATTAAAACAAATATAAATATTGCGGCTTTAATGCAAGCGTGACAAGCCAATTGTAATATTTTTAGTGTTTTAATGGAACACTGGAGTATTTCAAGGATCGAATCCAAGAGAATCGTGGACTAAATAATTTCTAAATAATGTGCATGCAAAATAAAGAATCTAACCAACTAATTGCAAAAAATTATATTACGACCAACCATAAAATCAAGCGGAATTAAGCTAATCTATGATCTAGCTAACATGGACTAAATTATAAAATGTGCAAAGTTATGGAATTAAGAATTAAATAACAAGTAGTGGCTGATTGATCTCGATGTAGTTCACTAATCTTTGAATTAAGGATCCAAATCGCTTAAACTCTCAAAATGACTCCATATTACCTCTCGGTCTCAACTTTACCAAGTTAAACAAATTAATCCGAATTATCTCTATATCTCACTGGTTAACCTAGGACTAATGAATTGGTGCCCAACACTCTCGGTCTCACTTGCCTAGATATTCCCTTAAGGTCGTTAATCCTAAGTTTTTTAGGTTCATTCAAATTAGTCCAATTTATTACGATTTGGTCCATCATCCAAAAATCAGCTCACACATCTCCATCAACCAATTCACTTTAAAAGTTTAGTTACTCTTGCTGAAAATAAAGCTAATAAACATGAAAATGAAAAGCAAGGAAGTCATTAAAGAAAAGCTCAAGAAAAAGTTAAAAATTGAGATTTTTATGCAAGAAAACTTGAAGAACATGTAAAGAGAAGCATTCAACAAGAAAATCTAAAACAAGAAACATAAAAGGAACCAACTTTAACAGATCTAAAATAGATGAAACTGAAATATATTAAACTAAAACTAAAAATATCTTACAACCAATGTATAAGGACTGAAAGTGAAAATAACCTTAAGATACAAGAATAACTAACTTAACTAAGTTTTTAAAAATCAAAATGATGTTTTCGCTATAGTTCAGGGACCAAATTAGTATTTAATGATTTAAACTAACGTTCCACATAATCATTTAAAAGATAAATTTTAAAGAGGGGCTAATTTGCATGTTTTGAAATGTATAAGGGCTAATTTACTCATTTTTCAGTAAAGAGATTAAAATGTAATCCGCCTCTAAATATAGGGCTTCCCTTATACTTTTGCAGTTGGAATTATAATACATTTACCAAATGTGGCATTAATGTAAAGGTTTTCAATTATTTTTATTTTATTTATTTCTTTTAATATCATTATTTAAATATTTAACATTTAAAACTTTAAAAAAAATACATTTATAAAAAAATTAACTATATTCCATACTTAATTATAAATAATATATATTTAAATTTTATAATTCAAATTTAATGATTACACACTACACCAAAACAGGCTTTTAGCGGCATTTTTAGCGTCGTTTGGACAAAAAACGCCACTAAAAATCAAGAATTAGCGGCGCTTTTACAAAAACGCCGCTAAAGGTAGAGCATTAACGGCGCTTTTTGGAAAACGCCGCTTTTTCAAAAAGCGCCGCAAAAAGCCTAAGCCCAACACACCGTTTTTTGAGTTTTTGGGGCCTTTAGCGGCGTTTTTGAAGAAGTGCTGCTAATGCTCTGGCCTTTAGCGGCGTTTTTGAATAAGCGCCGCTAATGCTCTAGCCTTTAGCGGCGTTTTTTAAGAAGCGCCGCTAATGCTCTGGCCTTTAGCGGCGTTTTTGAAAAAGCGCCGCTAATGCTCTGTGCTTTAGCGGCGTTTTTGAGGAAGCGCCGCTAATGCTCGGGTCTTTAGCGGCGTTTTTGAAAAAGCGCCGCTAATAATAAAAAATCTAAAACCATTTCAATTATCTCATTCTTTGATATATTCTCAAGTAATGATTCAATTATATTTTTTTATTATAAGTTGGAAAAATTGATATTTCGTTGTATTTATTATATATTGGTCAAATTTACATTTAAATGATAACAAATAATATTGTTTAATACAAAATGTTTTTATTAAAGAGAAGTCCTAACTCCTAACTATTTATTATTATTTTTCAATCACAGTTTATTTAAACTACTTTACTAGAAAAATATATTAAATTATGAGTAAAATAAAATATCATAAAACTTAAATTGTTGTGTTGTAAAGAATAAAAATAGAATAATTTTTTTAAGAATAATAAATTTTGATATTTCGATTAAATAAATCAAATAAAGTAATATAAAACACCAAATATGGTGATAAATAATATTATATATTGATAATTTTATTACCAAAAATAATTTTATATTTAGTTAATCAAACATGAACACAACAATGACCTAATAGTACCTACTCAAGAGTAAGAACTGAAAATGAATGAAAAGGGACAAATGAGGTTGTTACTTGGTCTAATACCCACTAGAAATTAATACTAGCTAGGTTTTTTAGGCTGAGAAAGGGTTATATAGGACAATATTATAAATATTGAAATTCGAATAAAATTTATTAAATATTGAATTTTAGAAAATAATTAAGTGAAGTTGGGATTCAATTTAGCTAGTAGAGTCGGTGGGGTTAGTTGGACGATTTGCTCCCGAAAAGAAAAAGCTGCTTGTTTTTTCTTGATAACAAAAAGTGTTAGCTAGGTCTCGAGTCTAGAGCCGAATGTTGCTTCAAAGTGTATAGTGGTAGTGGTGGATGTGTAGGTCTAATTTATCTGAATAGCCCAATTGCAAAAGAAAGCAAATATCTTATATTTGCAATCATTAATCGAACTACGTTGGGTACTTCGTTAGGGTGGGTGAGTGGTGAGTGGTGAGTGGCGAATGCAAAATGGAGAAATTAAATACTATTATTTAAAATAATTTTAAAATTTTTTGGGTACATAATTGATTGATTTTTAATTTATATATTAAATAATTTCAAATATAATTGTAAAAGATACGATAGTATTAATTTTAAAATATTTAATTTAATTATCATTATAGTTTAGGGTTTAATATATATGGTTTAGAGTATATATATGGTTAATTTAGGATTTAGGGTCAGTTTAAAAGTTACAATTTTAAGGTTTATAGATTATGAAATTAGGGATTATGGATTAGGGATTCTGATTTAAGGGTTGTGATTTAAGGTTTATGGGTTAGGGGCTAGGGGCTAAGGGTTAGGGGTTAGAGGTTAAGATCAGTTATGGATTTAGGGTTTATGGATTTAGGGGTTAGAGGTTAGGTTTAGATTAATTAGTGTGTTTTAATTTATATATTAAATAATGTTTAGGGGTTAGGGATTACGGATTCATGATTGGGTTAGGGTTTAGAATTTAGATTAATTAGTGTTTTTTAATTTATATATTAAATAAGGTTTAGGGGTTATTGGGGTTAAGAGTTAGTGATTTAAGGTTTAGAGATTCGGGGTCAGGTTAGGGTTTAAGGTTTAGATTAATTAGTATTTTTTTAATTTATATACTAAATAAGTTCTTATATAATTGTAAAAGAGATAATAATAAATTGTAAAGATTATTAATTTAAAATTGATATGCAATATACAATAATTGAATATAAAAAATTATAAAAAATACGAGCTTTGGCGGCGTTTATAGCAAAAGCGCCGCTAATATGTATTAGAATTTTTCAAAATGGTGTCGTTTCATTACAAGAATTTAATTTATTAGTGGTGTTTCTTCTGTAAACGCCGGAAAAGGTAACATTAGCAGTGTTTATGACTAAAAATATTTAATCTAAACAATTTGATATATTTAAATATTAGATTTTAAAAATTAATAAAAAATATAACAAATTGATACGGATAGGTAACTATCTATTTTGGATATATAGGACCAAATAATAAAAATAAAAATAAAATACAAAACTAAAATCATTCCACATCGAACATGTAGCAAAATAATTATATTTTAGTTAGGAAGAAATATCTCTAATAAAATGGAGATTAGATCGAAATGAATAATATAAAATCATTATTAATATCTCAATCTTTAATAGAAATTTGATATGTGAGAGATTAATTGCTTACATTGGATAATTCTAACTTAATAATTAATTACAGCCATTTAATCATTTTTTCTTATTAAAATATACGATATTTATTTTGAGAGTACTTAATTTTTTTATAAAAATTCAATTTGTAAAAAATAATAATAAATGAAATAAAAAATTCAATTTAACTAATAATTTTTAGCAGACAAAAAAAGATTTTTAGTATAGCAAAACAATGTTGTTTTATTCCAAATGAAATAATTTTTTGAATAGAGGCGTTTTTATAAAAAACGCCACAAAAAATAATTTTACTTCAAAAAAATAGCGCCCTTTTAGCATAGCAAAACAATGTCGTTTCATTCCAAATAAAATATTTTTTTGCATAAAAACGCCGCAAAAGTTAAGCAATAGCGGCATTTTTTTAAAAAACACCACAAAAATAATTTTATTTTAAAAAATAGCACTATTTTATATAGTAAAACGGTCTCGTTTTAGATAAACAATAGCAGCGTTTTCATAAAAAAATATAACAAAAAAATTTTCTTTTAAAAAACTAGCGCCATTTTATAAAATTCCCTCCCCCTCCCCCCGAAATCCCCAACTTTCCCCCCTAAAATCCCTTATTTCCCACATCCAATAAAGAAACCCAGAAGCTTATTCAACTCTAGGGAAAATCAAAATCAAAGAACCCAGAACCAGAAAACCAAGGAAACAATGAGAAAAAGAGAAAAAAGGGATTGGAAATTGAAAGGTCCCGAGTGGAAGGGTTGTCAATAGGAGGGCATGAAACTTGCATTATTTTTCCCACTCTTAACCTAGCATTTGATATCGGTCGATGCCCACAACGTGCCCTTTCTCAAGATTTTCTTTTTGTTTACTCAATCCAACTCCGTTGATTCCTTTACCTTCTTTCAATCTTAATCTAAATTTTCTTTAATTTAGGGAAAACAATTATTTTTTATGGCCAATCATCAGTTCCGCTTATTTTGCAGGTAATATTCCAATCTTATTCTTTCTGGAAAAAGAAAAAAAGTCAACTTTTTTTTCCATGTTGCTTTTTAATTTGAGTTTGGTTTTATGGTTAAAGTGAAAAGGAAAGGAAGATTTAGTTTTCACGGAAAAAAGTGTGGATTCGGTGCAGTTCAGTAGACTGTGATCGGATCCACCGCAGGTAATGGCTTTCTTAATTGTTTTTTTTTCAAAATTAATTCTTGCTTGGTTGCCGAGAAAACTATAGAAATGAATTTCGAAATGAGGCCGTTTCTGGTTTTGATAAAATAACGAATTCAATTTTCAGAATGTGTTATTTGCAAACTTTTATCAAATTGAAAGAAGATTTTAGAATAACTTGAACTCAATTAGCTTAATTGTTGAATTGGAAGGAACTTTACTATCTTGAATTCGTGTTGATGATTTTACTTCATTTCTTAAATAGTTTCTTTTTTTTTTATCTTTGCATAAAGGTTCATGTTCTGTTGTCATTGGAATCAATAGGAGTTCAATTTGTAATGCAATCTGTTGACGAGAGTAAGGAAAAGAAGACGAATTTGAAACGATCAAGATCACTATCCCTGCACGATATGCCCGTGACTGACAGCCCTGCTACGCAAACCCTTGACCATTACGCAAACCCTTTTATAAAAATTTTTGAATGAATAATATCAAATGCAATAGGCTCTAACTGTTTGATTTTTACCTGGTTTCAATATACTGTGTGTGTGGCAAATTAGATTTTTACCCCCTTGTCTTGAATATGACATTATTTTTAATGAATTGCAGACTCATGGACTTGCTGAATATATAGCTCAGGTGAGAATTTCTTTCAATTTCCTTACTTTTGTTCACATATTTATATAAATTACTTTTGAGAGCAAATAGAAGTTACAGTTCTTTGCGAGGTGTACATCCAATGCCATAAATCTACAATGATGCCAAACTTCATTTTTCCCCCATTTAATTGCTGTATTGTGCATATAGATTTCTCTCCTTCATATTTGGGGAATTTGATTGCTTGCAGGAAGAGATGGATAGAAAAACTGGGTATTGGTGGTCACTTGATGGCAAATTCATTGCATTTACAGAGGTTGATTATTCTGAGATACCTCTTTTTAGAATTATGCACCAAGGTAAATTGGAGATTTTAGAACTTTAATTGAATTATTGAAAGTGGCTTAATTTTTAATTTTGCAAGTTTTTGTTGATCAGCAATTTATTTATTTTCTGTGTGTAGTATTTTTCTATATTTTTTTTATCTTTCATCATGCTATCCCTTGCACCGCAGTTAACAAAAATTTGTGATTTGCCTTATCTTTTTCGATCTCATTTTGTGTCTTTCATAACTGGAATTGTTATAATACTTCTTATCTTGTGTGGAAGACTGCAAAGGTCTCAGTCTCTTTAATTCGTTATCTTATTTGATCAGGTGCTCTCACTTTGCCGATCCAATTTCTTTCGATCAGATGTTTACATTTTTTTTTCAATGTGCTATTTTCTTCATGTTGATTCCTACAATACTTGTATATTAGGCTCTCGCCCTTTATTTTTTATTTATTACTTTTGAATACATTCGTCGACCACGTATATTTAATAGAACCACTTATCGATTGACTCATACATATGAAGGGTGACTAAAGTTGTTTTGAAAAGAAATGAACATGAAAATAATTGCAGGGATCCTAAACCGATAAGCTTTGGTATGAAGAATATCGATATACTGTCTTTGTTTGGTATGAAGGAAGTTTTAATTAGTTGGCCATTATTAAGGTCAGAACTAGAGTCATTGTTTAGCTGCACTTCGATTTTTGTTAAGTTGAGCTCAAATTTTATTAGTTTTTTTGGCTCATTGAGCTTATATTTTCTTTTTATACATGCAAAATGGAACTGGATTTAATTGCAGTTAAAAAATGCGCAAGTTCTGTGCATGTGCCGCTGATCTTTTTGTTTATTTTGTGGCACTAATTCATAGATTAGAAATCATGTCTTCTCGGTAAGGGAATGTTGGTTTAGTACTAATCTTCTCTTCTTTTGTTTGTCTTGTATCTATTTATTATTTTTTTCTTTTTTGCTTTTGTATCATTTTACGTGACAGTGGCTGTCCTAAGGCATACCACCCAGCCTGTATCAAAAGGGATGAGGCATTCTTTAAATCCAAGGCAAAATGGAACTGCGGTATGTTTGGATTAATTATTTATCACTTTTAGTTCAATTTAATTAATATAAGTGCTGGGGAGAGTTGAAGCATGAATTCTACTGTCTAATATATCGTAAAATATGAAGGTGTAATGTGTCTCTGCCCTTTTCTGACCTTATTTTGTTGCAAGATAATTCATAGTTAACAATTCAAAAGATAAGTAATGCACATCCAATATTATTATAGCATTTTTATTTTTTGATATTATATATTCTAACTTATCCAAAATATAAAAATAATATTTACTATAATATATTTATTTATCTTATTATTTTTTTAAGACCTATACTCGTGTTTTCATTTTAAGACATACACGGATAAAGAAGGTATCAGGCAGCAGCAGTTGTTGGTATTTATCCCAAGACATCACAAGCACTACATTTTACCGAGTAAGAATAGTTGATAGAGGCCTTCTTTTTTTCCTGGAAGCTAATTAGTGGGTTGAAGTTTTGTATGTTTTCTCATTTCCATTTCCTTTTTGTCCTGTTTCTTTGCCTCTCTTCTATTGCAATTTTTTCTAAGCCAGATTCTGTCAGCAAGAAGGTACATTTTAGTCCACAGTTACAGACAGATCGTAGGCAAAATTATCTCCATGCTAAATCTTGTCTTCAGCCTTCAGGTATAGTGTTTCTTAGCAAGTAGGAACTCTTCTATGTTAGTTGTTTTCTGCATTGTTTTAAGGGGGCCAAAGCATAATTTTCCTTTATATTGATTTATAATTTGATCATATGTAAGGGGTTATAATTTGATCATATTATTGGTTTTATCAACTGTTGGGAGATTGTTCTCATAACACTAGCTACCGGTCCATTCATTGTTGCTGCTGGAGGCATATCTAATATATTTCTTCATAGGCTTGCTGAGAACATCCAAGATGCTTATGGTGAGGCAGCTAGCATTGCTGAACAGGTTTCTCTCTTCTCTCCTGGTTCCATTTCTTTCAACTAGACTTATTTTCTTAATGTTGTTAAGTGAATTTAAATTGGCTATTTTGCTTAATGTTCATACAATTCTAACCTTATTCTTACATCAATGGTGTATGTTTCAAACCAGGCATTATTTTATTTTCTAACCCTCATTTTTTAGCATACTTTTCTTAACATGGAAGAATAAGCTATGATTTCGACCTTGATGTTGATGGCAGTCGCATTATTTAACACCAAAACCCATATTTTATGGGTTTTTTAAAGAAGAAAAATGCTGAGAATAGATGGTCTCTGCAAAAAGATGGGCTACAATGACGCCAAGTTACTGATGCTTTACGGGTATTAGATTTATCCTTCTTCATCTGTTTCTTGTGTGTTCCTAGCTTTCACTGTAAAATGGGATAGCTAAATTATATGGTTTCTGCATACTCCAAAATTCTTGAAAAAAGGTTGACAACATTGGCAAGTAAAATTTTAGAGAAAGTTCTATGAAGTTTTTTATGGATTCTGTGGCGCAGACCCATATTTTTTATTTTGGCATATCATGTAATTGTTGTACAAGTAAAGTAAAAAGTAGACTGATGCAATTTAATATGAAGTTTTTAGAGAAAGTTCTATGAAGTTTTAATCTATGCTTGCTTTCCCATGGATTTCCATTCCAACTAGCTTCGATACGGATCTGCTGCTTTCAGTTTCATGCGATCTCCTCACTGTTAACTTGTAATTATCCTTTTTCCACCTTTTGATGAGTGATTTTGCTGCTGCTATTGTTGTTATTAGGCTCTGATAGCCAATGGTGTTGAAGCGGGGACTATCCAGTGTGGGCGTCCAAAGGAACAGAAGTTTTGGATCTCGTTTGCGTATCGTGATTCTTTTTTTCTTCTCAATTCTGATGCTCATTGCTTTGAGTTCATTACAAGATTTTCTTGATTAAATAAATGTATTATATCTTTTATTACCAAGATTTACTTGATTAAGAAAATGCATTGTATGTTTTATTACCTTGCATATGTATTATTTATTTTAGTTTTGATTCTAAATTTTATTTTACTTAAGATTTCTAACTTTTGGATTTTAATCGTGTTATTAATTTATTGTTTTAAATTCTAAAACTAAATTCATTAATTTTTATATTTAGTTTTAAAGTTAAAATTTTCATAGAAAATTTAATTTAAATAACATTTTTTATTTATCCTTAAAAGTATATTTAAAGTTCAAATTTAGAAAATAAAACATAATATAATATTTATCATAAAAATAAATATAATTTGATTAAAATAAAAAAATTTTAAAGGTTATGCTTTTAGCGGCGTTTTTGCGAGAAGCGCCGCTAAAGGTTTTAGCGGCATTTGTGGGAAAAACGCAGCTAAAGGTCATGGTCTTTAGCGGCCTTTGTGGAAAAAGCACTGCTAAAGGTCTTTATCTTAAGCGACATTTGTGGAAAAAGCGCCGCTAAAGGTATTTGTCTTTAGCGGCGTTTGTGGAAAAAGTGCCGCTAAAGGTCTTGGTCTTTAGCGGCGTTTGTGAAAAAAGCGCCGCTAAAGGTCTTGGTCTTTAGTGGCAATTGTGGAAAAGCGCCGCTAAAGGTCATGGTCTTTAGCGGCGTTTGTTTCTAAAAACGCCGCTAAAGTTAGAGACACTATCACTAGCGGAAGCGCCGCTAAAAGCCTGTTTTGGTGTAGTGACAATTTCAATTTATCACATACCACATAAATTGAATTACTAACTCCAATAATAATTTAGAAGTGAGATTTTATGGTGATTGTAGTAAATTATTGTATAACTAGTAAGTCAATCATGGAGGCTCAAGGACCAAATAAAGTTTATAGCAGTGTTCTCTGTATCGGTTCTATGTTTGTACTATCACTAATATACCCTTTTTCTCTGTTGTCGCTATTTCTTCTTTACCCTACCAGTTAGTGGCAGAAAGCATCCGACCGGCTAAAAGGGTGGAGAATCCAATTCCATTTATTTTTCACACAAAAAATGTGAATCAATAAATCAATTTCAAAGAAGTTAATTATTAATACTTAGACAAAGTTGTAAATAACGCATGTATGTTTGAAAATCCTGGCCTCCTCTACAATTCATTCCCTGTCTCATTAATCCAAATATTTATTTAATTTCACAAGTTATATTTTATTTTTTAATATTTTATAAAACACTTATTATCACTTTCAGCTTATATATAAAGTCCAAAATTATATTCACAATATATCAAAATAAATTTCGGTATTTAGGAAATTATGCCTATATATTACCCCTAAAGTTGCATTAGGGTTAAGCTATTTGATTTATAAATGTATGCTTTTGGCTTAAAGTTTCTTTTAAAGTATATTAATATTTTCAATTTTAATATAGATTGATATTATGTTAATTAATTTTGAATCAATAACATTAACAATAAAATTAACTGACATGTGATATAATTAAAATATGTCACGTGATATTTTTCAACGATATAACACAGAACTTCCTTGTTAATCTATATATAAATTCTAAAGTTATAATGGTTGCCCAATAGTTTTAAGGGTAGGAAAATTATACTTTAACACTTTTAATAAATTAAAAATTTTCAGTTTTGCCCCTATATAAAAAATAAAATTATATATTCATATATAGTAAATTTATACTTAATAGTTTTATAACTAAATTTCGACCTTAGAAATTAATCCTTCTAAATTCGTCCGCTCTAGCTCTTGTGAACGACACTAACCCTTCAATCAATAACAATCAAGGCTTGTTTTCGTAAAAAATCAAAGTCGGGGAGTTTGAAATAAGGGCAATATCATAGTCAGAAAACATCTTTTGAGAATATGCTGTATTCTTTTTCTAAATGCTTGTGAAGTCATGCTTTTCACAAACCATGTCAGAATTCATTGCCTGCAAATTTAGAAACTTTTTTAAAAGCGTTTATGGTTAAAAAATATTAGAAAAAAATTATTTTGTAATTTTCTATTTATAAGATTGAACCCTTCTACCCTTTGCATGAAAATTACTTGCTACCCACAACAATATGGAATATATTTGAGCTTTCAAAAGGGGCAACTTCCTATAATTAATTAGACTTGTCAAAGATGATATCTATTCTACCCCTAACTGGCAGGGATGGACAGGAATTAAATAGGACAGATTTTTATATTTGTAATATTTGTGTTCATATGTTATTTTCATGCTTATATTTAAAATAATATATTAAAGATTAAGTTATTGTTACGAATTAATTAGATATTCTTTAATTAAATAATAATTAAAAATTTTAATCAAGTAAATTATTATTATGTTTTTAATATTCTTTTATATATAAAATCAATAACATCCTCACAAATTAAAGATTTCAAACCGAAGGTATATATATAATACACTTTTACGTCACGGTATGCCATAATCCACTATACCATAATATTATTTTCTTGGATAAACTACTTTTATGGTCACAAAATTATTAGCAAGTTTATGTTTTGGTCACTCAACTTCAAAGAATTACAAAATAATTATTGAATTATTCGTAAGCTTTCATTTAAATCATTAAGTTATTAATTTTTTTTTAAAGTTCGACCAGTGACCTCCAAGCTACAATTTGATGACTTATATGATGAACTAGTACCTGTCAACGAGTAAAATGACATACTTTAGATCTAAGTTGATTTGACAGTCAGTGCTGAAATCAAAGAAGAAAACTATTTAAAATTTGGTTCACATATTTGTGAAGCTCAAAATTATTTTATGAAAAAAATAATTTGTAGAATAGGAAGGGAAGGATAACTTCCTATTAGCACAGGCGATACGAATAAAGAAAGCCATACAACATGGATTCTAACTAGAGGTGATCATGGGTTGGGCTATTCGGCTCGGCCCGACGGCCCGCCCGAAAAATAAGAGGGTTCGGGTAAAAATATAGGCCTGAAATATGGGTTTGGGCAAAAAAATGATGCCGGTTTAGAAAACGGGCCAGGCCTCGGGTAAAACTTTTTTGGCCCGGCCCTGGCCCAGCCCGACCCAAATTATATATTAAATATATATTTTTTATTTTTAATCAAATATATATATATTAAATATATACTTTTTTGGTGTTGTAAAATTTAATATGGGATGGGCCGGGCTTGGGCTTAATAATTTTCTTTCGGGCCGGGTTTGGACAAATTTTTAGGCCTATATTTCGGGTAGGGCCAGGCCTGGGCCTAAAATTTTGTCTGGGCCCGACCTGGCCCATGATCACCTCTAATTCTAACATCCTAGTGGCTTAAATAAAAACTTTTGAATTGTTCAATGATCATTTTGTAACTTTTTAGAGTTAAATAACCAAAACATGGACTTAAATTAGAAGTTACCCTGTTTATTTTTGTGTGATATAATCATTTAAGGATGACTTGTATCACATTATCCAAAGAAATAAGATAAGGGGCAGAGGTGGCAGAAGCTTGTAGGAAGGAAACATTGAGTTCACACTGTGAATATCAGATAATTCTTCCTTTCGTTCGTTTCACTTAAACTTTAACCTCTTTTCCATTAGCAACAAAAATTGAATACGGCATGGCATGATCAGCTACTTCAAGGAACTCAAGCTCAGCTTCTAAGAGCAGCATGGTGTTTTACCCTTCAAACAACAACAATTCCAGGTTTGCTGTAGTAAAAAAAACCAAAGAAGATTGAAAGTCCCCGAGTTTGAATTAATGGCAATTAGGAAACAAAAATCTCTCCAAGATGTAGTATTCTTTTTTTCTAAATGCTTTTAACTAACCGTGTAAGAAATCATTGCCTAGAGACCAAGGAAATTACTCGCTAACCGACAAACAATATACAAGACCTTTCCAAAGAAGCCAACTCAATGTCACATCAATATTAAATAGTATACTAACAATTTTGACTTTTCAAACATTTAGTTATTAACTGTTGTTAATTTGACTTTTTTTTAGTTACAATTTCTTCATTAATCTTTTAAAAACCAAAGTTATTATTTTTAAATGAAAATATTGATTAAAATGTTAATTTTTAAAATAATTTTGATATGACAATTCATGTCTATTTTATATTGTCAACATATTTTAAAACTTTTCACATAGAAAAAGATTCAAAATTCAAAAAATATAAAAAGTTAATAAAATTTAAAAATAAAAGTATTGAGTACATATGAATTGTCATAAGAGTGGAGTCAAGGATTTGGCAGAGACTTTGATCCCTAAAATGAAAATTTCCTTTTAGCCTTTTTATAATTTATAAATTTTAAATTAATAATGATAAAATTATATTTTGGCTCTAAAATAATAAATTTGACTTTGATTGTCATGTATAAAAAATATTTTGGCTCTATTTTAAAATATTAATAGTAAAGTTGACTATTTTCTTAAAAAATCAAGATGAAATTTAACTTTAAAAATAATGATGAAATTAAAATTTATATAAACATTAAAAATTAAATTTATCCTTATATAAATTTTCAATCGCAAAGATATAGACGTGAATAAGCTGCCAACCACCTTTGTCCGTCTATAAATGAAGATGATTTAAGATTCTGAAACTCACCTTCCATCTCATTTAAACTAAATACAGGAGTCATTTGTTTTGGGGGAATGCCTGAGAAAATGGCTTGTTTTCAATATATAGTAGCTGCTCTATGCTTTGCAGTTTTACTTGAGGGATCGTTATCAAAAGCTCAACTGACCCCGACATTTTACGATGAAACATGCCCAAACGTGACAGCCATTATCCGACATGTGCTCGTGAATGCTTCGTTTTCAGATCCAAGGATTGGTGCCAGTCTCATCAGGCTTCACTTCCATGATTGTTTTGTTCAAGTAAAACAATCTTTAACACATGGTCATTTGTTTATTTTTTCGATTACAGTCACCGCAGTCAAATTGAAAAAAAAATTGTTTTTTTTTTTAAAAAGACACCTTGTGTTTGTTTTCAGGGATGTGATGCGTCGATTTTATTGGACGATCCTGTAAATGGTGAGAAAGAAGCTATTCCAAATAATAATTCAGCTAGGGGTTATGAAGTTATTGATGCCATGAAGGCTGCCTTAGAGAGTGCTTGCCCCAACACTGTTTCCTGCGCTGATATTCTCGCTATTGCATCTGAGCAATCTGTCAGCACTCTGGTAAGTAATTTATTAAAATTAGTTCAGTACAATACAACAAATCTGGTCTAAAATTAGTTCATGATTGCAGGCAGGCGGTCCTTCATGGGCAGTTCCACTAGGAAGAAGGGATGGGTTCACAGCAAACCGGACACTCGCCAACTCAAACTTGCCAGGTTTCAACAATACTCTCGACCGATTAAAGAACAGGTTTAGCAATGTGGGGCTTAACACCAGCATTGATCTAGTAGCCTTGTCTGGTAATCTTTCTTTATTTGCCTGAAATAACCAAAAGTATACATTAAGGTCCTTTTTACTGTGACAAGGTGTGACTTTTTTACTTTTTTTTTGGATGTCAGGTGCTCACACATTTGGCAGAGCTCAGTGTTTAACTTTTACCAGTCGATTGTACAATTTTACGGGAGTGGGTGATACAGATCCGACCTTGAACACCACATACTTGGAAGAACTACGCCAAATATGCCCACAGGGTGGAAATAGTAGTGTGTTGACAAATCTTGATCCCACAACACCTGATGGTTTCGACAATAACTACTTCACGAATCTACAAGTTAATCGAGGCTTGCTTCGAAGCGATCAGAATTTATTTTCGACTGAGGGTGCTGATACAATTGAAATTGTGAATAGGTTTAGTAGTAATCAAACAGCTTTCTTCGAAAGCTTTGTGGAATCTATGATCAGAATGGGAAATATAAGCCCTTTAACTGGTACGGAAGGAGAAATTAGATCAAATTGCCGCGCCGTGAATTCAGCAACTATCAGATCCAACTCAGATGCTGCTCTCGTCAGCTCAATATAATATTTGCTGAACTGAAGGCTAAGAAAAATGGGCAGAAGAGAAGCTATTTTCCTACTCAAAATCAAAACGAATAATATATTGTAACTCTTTAATGCCTACAATAAAACCCTACGACGTTTGTTGATTTACAAAAACTATTTTCTGTAACTTTTTGTGTTTATTACTTAGAAGTTAATATAAAATAAGTTTAAGAGTTGAAATCTTGATTTATCTCTTCATGATGTCTTAGGTATTTGCGAATATTTTGATGTTATTAGATTTTCTTTTACCCTTTATCTTGAGTTGAGTAAAATTCGATTCGATTAGAAAAAATCAATTTTTTTTTCAAACTTCGAGTTAATCGAATCGAGTTATTTGAGTTATTCGAATTATTCGAGTCAACTTGAATAAGAAATTTCGGATTTCGAGTTCGAGTCGAGTTGAATTTTTACAATTCGAATAACAGATTAGTTTAAATATTGTTTTGGTCCCTGTCAATTTTGAAAATAAGCAAATTGGTCTCTCTCTTAACAAAAATTACAAAAGATCAAAGTAATTTTCAAAATTTGAAAATAATTTTAAAATTCAAAATATTTATAGAAATTCTAAAATTTATATATATATTTAAAATTTAAATTTAAAAAATCTAAAAATATATAAAAATTTAATAAAATAATAATTTTGGAATCTAAATAAATGATTAATGATTCAAGTTTATCATAATAAAATATCTTATTTTTTTATTATTTTGCTTAAAAAAAGTTTTCACATATATATATTGTTTCAAATTTTTGTGTTCTAACATGGAAATAGTTATATTGTACAAGATTTTAATTTAACATTATTAATTTTTCTAATTTAACTCAAACGGTTTCACTCGATTTAATCGAACGCTCACCCTTAATTCGAGTTATCCAAAAATCCAAATAAAAAAGACAAAACCACGTCGTTTAGATAAATGTTTATCTTTTCTAAAGTTAAAAGTCAAAACTATCAAATTAAAAGGCAAAACTACGTTGTTTTGATAAATGTTTACCCATTAGTTTTACTTTCCTTCTCGAATCGCCCCACTCTCCTTTTTTCCTTTACTCAAAATTAATCTAAAAGCTTGTACTTCGTCTACTTGTAAAATAATCAGTCCATATAAACGGAACATTGAGTATAAATAATAAGATTCGTTAATTCGACTCGGCTCGAAATTTTTTAACTCGATTCGAAAAAAGTTCAAATTGAATTCGGTTGTTAAAATAGGATTCGTCATCTCGGCTAACTTGAAATTTTTTGACACTATTCAACTCGACTTGATCAAATACTCACCCCTACCCATAAGTCAACCAATTGCGTCTGACATTGTTTGGTACTTGGATGATTGATGAGAATGTTGCTTTGGAGTTTGGTTCAGACTATTAGGATTTATCCACTGTTAGTGTTGGATGATACTCTTAAATTTTATATAGTTGAGTCTTTTTCGTTAGAAAAAAGTGACTTTTCTTTTGAAATGCGTAAGTGATTTAAGAAAAGAGTTTTCCATAAGTAATTTTATTTGGATTAGTTCACAAATTTACCTAAATATACTTTTTCCCCATCTTGGTACATAAATTGGTTTTTAAGTCATAAGTGATATCTAAACTACTTTTTTTTTCCTCTAAGTTGGTATCTTCGATAGTTAAACCATTAAGTCTATTAAAAAAACTTAACCAAAAATTAGGACTTAAACTATGTCCCCCCCATTTTGGTACTTAAACCTTTTTTTTGTCACAAGTGGTATCTAAACTACCTTTTTTCCCAAGTTGGTACCTTTGTAAGTTTAATAGTTAGTTAAACAGTTAAGTTTTATTTTCTTTAAATAAAAAATAAAAAATTTGTTAGCTTGATAAATCAAACCAAAATTGCCAAAAGGGGAGTGAATTGACCTTTAAAAGAGAGAAAATGAAACAATGAACACAAAGATTTAGAATGGTTCGACCCCAATTACTTACTCCACTACCTTAGCTTTCAACTACTAAGGATTTTTCCAAATTCACTAATTTGCTCAATCTTTGAGGACAATGTTTAACCTTACAACTCCCTTATGATTTCTACCAAATCTTAAGAACAAATCCTCTTAAGGAGTTACAAAGAAGCAAACAAAGAAATAATCCTCACAAGATCAAAGTGTTTGCCAATTAAGTTCAAATAAACTATGATACACTTGAACTAAGGAATGAAAGTAAAGGATAACAAGTGTATACAAAAAAATTATGGAAGTATTGGACACAAAAGTTGTTTGATTGATGATTTTGCTTGAATATGCTTTCTTATTCTTGTGAAAACCAGAGCATTTAATACACCTACATCAATGAGTACTGATACCAGATAAAAATGTATCGATATTTTTTGTAATAAATGCTAAATTCAGTGACCATTTGAGTTTAACTATTGATACCAAAACAATTTTTATCGATACTTTATGAAAAGATATCGATACCGTATCGATACTTTGTTGATTTATTGAAAAACAGAATGCCATTTTGGTATCGTTTATTTGAAGGGTACCGATATTTCAAAATCATCGATACTTGGCCAAAAAGGTATCGAGCAATTTTGACTTGTTTGAAAAACAGTTTGATTTGTTAAAATCATTTTAACTTGATTTTAAAGTTGTTTAAAATTTTTTCTAAGAATTCAAAGTAAATATTCAAAATTTTTATATCTTAGACTTCAAATTGAAAAATCATTTTGTCAATTTTGTTCAATTTTAACTTTTATTCAAAAATACTTTAATTTGTTATATCAAAATATTTTATCAAATAAAGCTTGGTTTAATAATCTCCCCCTTTTCAATATAACAAACATTTGGTAAATTTGTTTTTAAATAATTGCTCCCCTTTAATAAAAGTCATTTTGAATTTAAGGCCAATGTAAGGTTTCAAAGTTTTGAATGTTTGTTGTTAAATTTTGTTAATAAGTAAGTCTTTCTATCAGTGGTTAAGTGTCTTGGTTGTGTGTTTGAGATTTGGGGTTCAACTCCCACTTTTAGAAAATTTTGTTATTTCATTTGATTCAACCTGCATCTCTGAGCTTTCAACTTAAGTGTATTTATGGGTTAATCTATGTCAAGAATGAGTCTGCTGGTTTGGTGGTTAGGTGCTTGCTAGTTGCTATTTGGTCTTGTGTTCGAGTTTCTGCCAAAGTGAAGTGGGGATATATTTTTGCTACTCTGTAAAAATTAGTTTGTTTTTCCCTTATTATTAATTAAAGTTCCTAAACTTCCCTTTTTTTTCTTCTACGTTCGTTCCTTTCTTTCCTCTTTTCTTCTTCTTTTCTTTTTGTTTCTTGCTGTTTTCTTCCCCTCTTTTTTACTTTTGTTTGGGCACTCTGTTGGGGCATTTCATTACTCTTTTCAATGGTAAGACTGATCGTATAAGTTTTTGGGTGAAATTATATTAATAGTTGACTTTCGTTGCTTTTTTTTGTCAAGAATCAGTTTTCTACTCGTTGGCTCGATTTTTATGTTTAAAGTGTTGTTTTGGTTGTCTTTTTAGGCAAGAATTCTAATGGTAATGTTCCTTCAATGCGTTAATTCGATATATCGTTGTTTTGAATGAGCTGAGTGAGAAGTTTCTCAAGATTGGTGCTTCTACGTTGAAGCATTTAAAATAACACTATTTTATTCGACTGTTTGAGTGTTTGGTTGAGAATTAATTGTTGAATTGGTCTTTGGTTGTGCGTTATTAGGTTCTTGAGTCTTTCTTGTTGCTTCTACGTCAAAACTACATTAGGTGTGTAACAAAAACCTGATTTTCTACAAATTTTGAATGCTAGAAAAACATGGCTATCGACACCATACAGTCGTGTGCCAAACCATGTGGTAGGCTGCGTGTGTCACACGACCGTGTATCAGTTTGTGTGATAGGCCATGTAACTCACTATTTATGAATTGGGGTCACATGGGCCAGGGACACGGACGTGTGTCTAGGCCGTGTAACTCACTGTTTGTGCATTAGGGTCACATAGGCCAGGGATAAAAGCCGTGTGTCTAGGCCGTGTAATTCATTGTTTGTGAATTAGGGTCACATGGGCCAGGGACATGTGTGTGTGTCTAGGCTGTGTAACTCACTATTTGTGAATTAGCGTCATACGGGCCAGAGAGACGGACGTGTGTAACTCACTGTTTTGAGCCACACAACCATGTGCCAGGTCATGTGATAGGTCGTGTGAGACATTAAGAGGACCACACAGGCGTGTGCCAAGTCTTGTGGACCACACAGGCAAGACACCCAGGTCATGTGAATCTACGCGAGCATGTGGACCAAAATACTAAAATTTTCCCTAGGGCCAGAAGCATCGTTTGAATTGAATGTAGGCCTTCCGTAGGGTTAATATGATCTGAATTAGATCGTATAATTAGATGCCCAACAATCTGTGGTTGATTAATTAATTATCTATACATGTAATTGATGCGACAACTAAAATGACAATGATCTATATTATCTGATTATGAATTGTACTTGGATAACTGTATGTACATCCTTAATATTTGATATTTGTAATCTGCATCTATATTGGGTGGGAATGGTATGAATAAGGAAGTGTTGGTAGTCTAATGATCTATCGAATTGAGTGGCTAAGCCACAATTCTTAATCTGATTCTCGAAATTTATCGCATACTGATTTGATAGCTAGTCTGTAATCACTCTGAAATGTGTTGTACTGACACTAATTAGTGTGTAGGGTTGGATGGGTACTTGATACCCTATATGTTGTGTTGGGATGGTCAAAGATGGTGTGTAGTAGATGGGGGTAGGAAATTGCATCTAACGTTGATCTATTCTATATCTGAATCTGATCTGCTCTGCATTTTATCTAAATTGTTACGATAATACTGAGTATCGCCTGTTTCTGATTTTTTATCTGATTTTGCAAAAATTTCTATTATCACTACATTGGTGTCTTGTCTTTATAACTATTACACACATTGAGTTATAAACTATTTCTATTTGTGATTGAATTGCAGATAAACCACAGACTTAGAAAGGCTCAGCGTGTCAAGAGCTCGATTATCTCTCTTACTAGATATTTATTATTTGTTTAAACTCAAACTAGCTTATGTTTTTATTTCGGACTATGGTTTGTAAACTCAAATTTCCATGTTGGATTTAACTGGTTAAGTGTTTCCTATAAAATGAATTTTTAAAATACTTAAAGATTGGTTTTCCTTTAAACGTTTTGATGTAGCCTCCATATTTGGTCTTAACGTCTAGGCCGAGTATAAGGTGTTACAACCAAAATAAAAATTGACATACAAATTGGCATTCATTTTTACTTGAAGGAAAATGGTTACATAATTTGAATTTGCACATGGTTGGCATAATAGCATAAAAGTAATCTATCAATCAATCAATCAATTTACAACCAATTTGCCTTTTTTTCTCCCCCTTTTTGTTATATCAAATGAAAAATAAAGCTGAAGGAGAGAAGTGGTTAGTTCAACATAATAGATAGATAAAAGTGAATAGGCAATGAAGTAAAACATTAGTGTATCTCAAAATACCAATAAAGTAATAATGTGCAAGAAAACATAGATATAGGCATTAAAAAAAATCTAGGTGAAAATGTTATGAGTATGAAATGAATGGAAATGGAAAATGCTAATCATCATGACGAGAAAAGAGAGGAGTTGAAGGAAAATGAACAAGGAGAGATGCCATTTGCATCTCTAATATGGATAGCCGAGTATTAATGTCTCTCCTATGAGATCGAACATCATCTTTAAGACCTCGAACATCATTGCTCAAAAAATGGATAGCATCGAGGATGTCACTATTGATCTTAAATGAAGGTTGAGAGGCTTGAGAGGATGAAGTTGGATGAGGAACATGCTCGGGTGCCAGAAAGTCTTCAAAAGTGGCATCGATATCGTCATCTTCATTTTTTACCGAATGGTCACTCTTAATCCACGTATCGGTGGTGGCAACATAATGATATCCCGCATGATGAAGGACTCATAACTAATAGGTTGGTTAGAAATAACGGGGGTGTCTCCATGAGTGCTAATGTCTATCCTCCTAAAGATTTATGAATCTTCACATGTTTTTTAATAGGGTGAAGGTTCCAAGTTGTGATCAAGTGGAGGACACAATCATGAAAGTTAAGTTTGGATGCCGATCTGGACTGAGCAAAAGAGGCGAAATTAAAATGACCTTTTTCATTAGAGTTACCTCTGGGAGGCAAATGAAGATAATCGCCAAACTCTTCTAAGGTAAGACGTATAAGGTCTTCATTAAAAAAGAGGTGATGGCTATAACGATATCGCTAGACTCATCATGTTTGAGTTTGGCCGTAGAGAAAAAAGCTTGAACAAGATTATAGTAAGTAGGAAAATAAATATTTAGAAAATCCATCCAACCCCAATTTTGAAAAATAGAGAGATAGACAAAATTAATACCCTCTAACATGACTATATCCACTTTCTTAGACTCTCAAACTCTCTTAGATGAATACTTTCTAGCAAAAGGGTCACGAGAGGCATCGTTATGAAAGCATTCATTAAAAGATGATATAGGGCGACTAGGTTGTTGGGAAGAAGATGCATTGGTTCTAGGCCTTTTCTTAGGAGCTATTCTATCTATTTAAACACTTAGAAACCCTAAGACTTAAAAAAACTTCTTTGGGGAATTTTAACAAACACTTGGTGGGTAAGGTTTAGGGTAAAAAAATATAAGAAAATGACTAGTAAATGTAGACCCCCCGCAACAAAATACAATAAATATAATCCAAATAAACCCAATAAACCATCAAGAAACACTATTTCAACCTATATTTATAAAATAAAAAGATTGAGAAAATTAGGATTGACCTTAAAAAGTGTTGAAATAAGCAAAATCTCCAAGCAATGTTGAACAAATCTTGACAAAAGAATGTTTGGAAGTGTTGCAAAGGCAAGATTTGACGAAAAATTCAGGAAATTTGAAGAAACTTTGGAGAAGAAATGAGAGATTTTCGGTGAAGGGAAGAAAATTTTTTAGGGCTTTTGAAAATCTGTTTTAGAAGTAGTTGTAAGTGCCATTAAAAACCCCGAGGTATCGATAATTTATCACGAGTACCGATATTTTTATAAAAGTATCTATATTTTAAAATTGATATTGATACCAAATTTTAGTTCTATTTTTCAAGTGCAGAAAAATTGCGAAAACGAGAATTTTAGGTCCTAATGTTTTCTGAGGGTCCTAATATGACTTCAAAACCATTCCTAATAGTTACAGGTGCATAAAAATGCACAATATGAGCAAGATGCATGTAATTCATGAAGCCAAATAATTTCACAAAAAAAGAGAGACTAAGTTAACAAAAAAAAAAGTCTATTCTAACAAGTTCAAGAGCAACAAAAAAAATTAATGCTAGGCTAATGAGGTCAAAATAGAATAATTATCCATACGAAAACTCCTCCTAAATTTTTGCATATAAGAGCCATATAAATCATGCATATATACTTTTGTAATTGCTTTTAAGTTATAAAACAATTTTAAAACAAAAAGTGCTAAAATTCATTTGAACACAAAATTAAGGCAATGTAGTAATACCTAATTCTCCTCTAAGTGTCCAAAATCTTTATTTATCTAAAGGTTTTGTAAAATGTCTACTAATTGATTTAAGGTGTCAAAAAATCAAGAATTATTTCTCCTTTTGGACATGATCTTTAATAAAATGATGTTTTATTTAAATGTGTTTAGTCTTAAAATGTTGGATGAGATTTTTAGTGAGACAAATAACACTAGTATTGTCACACTTGATAGGAATGATATCTATATCAATTCCATAGTCCTTAAGTTGTTGTTTCATCCATAAAACTTGAGCATAACAACTACCAGCAGAAATATATTCTGCTTCAGTGGTGAACAATGTAACATTATTTTGTTTTATAGTATATAAGCATGTTGCCTAGGAATTGACAAGTACCAGAGGTGTTTTTCCTATCTAATTCGCATATTCCAAAATCCACATCCAAGAATGCATGCAAGCTAAAGGATGAGTCTCTAGGATACGAAAGACCTAAATTAGGATTGTCTCTAAGGCATCTAAAGATTCTCTTAAGGGCTTGCAAATGTGATTCATTAGGACAAGATTGATATCTAGCACACAACCATACATTAAACATAATGTCGGGTTTACTTGCGGTAAGATAAAACAAAAGAGCAAAACATTGACCTATACAATTTTAAATTTACATTTTACCATCCTCATCTTTTTCAAGCTTTGTAGAAGGGCTTATTGGTGTAGCTTATGGGTTGAGAATGTCCATCCCAAACTTCTTGAGAATTTCCCTTGTGGACTTAGCTAGATTGATGAAGATGCCATCATTCCTTTGCATGATTTGGAGTCCCAAGAAGAAGTTTAGTTCTCTCATCATGCTTATCTCAAATTCACCTTGCATTAACTTATAAAATTCACAACAAAGAAAATCAATAGTAGAACCAAAAATAATATCATAAACATAAATTTGAACTACTAATAAATCCTTGCCTTTTCTTTTAATAAAAAGTGTTGTGTCAACCTTCCTTTTATTAAAACCCTTTTCAATATAAAAAAATTGATAACCTTTCATACCAAGCTCTAAGAGCTTGTTTCAAACCATATAAATCTTTTGAAAGTTTAAAAACATGGTTTGAAAATTTTGGATCTTCAAAATTGGGTGGATGTTTAGCATACACTTCTACATTTATAAAACCATTTAGAAAAACACTTTTTACATCCATTAGATATAATTTAAAATCATTAAAGCAGGCAAAAGCTAAAAGCATTCTAATAGCTTCCATTTTAGTTACAGCAGCATAAGTTTCATCATAATCTATTCATTCCCCTTGAGTGTAACCTTGAGCAAAAAATCTAGCCTTGTTCCTCACTATGTTACCACTCTCATCTAGCTTGTTCCTAAAAACCCATTTATTACCTATAGTAGATTTATCATGAGGTCTTTCAACTAGGGTCCATACTTTACTTCTCTCAAATTGATTTAACTCTTCTTGCATAACCAATATCCAATATCCATCATTTAATGTTTCTTTGATATTTTTAGGCTCAATGCATGAGATTAATACAACATAATTACGAAGTATTTCTAAGAGAAGATGAAGTAGATACCCCTTTGGATGGATCTCCAAAAATCACACCATTATTCACATAGTTAAGCTCTCTTGGATGAGTGACTTCCCTCTTCTCTATTGTAAGCTCCTCTAGATCATCTTGTGTTTACTCTTATATCTTTTCACTTGATGATTGATCCAATTTATCATCATCATTGAAAATTTCCACATCCTCATCATCAATATAAGAATTCTTTTTAAGAGGAAAGTTAGACTCATAAAAAACAAAATGAATAGACTCTTCTACTATTAAAGTTCTTTTGTTAAACACTCTAAAAGCTTTAGAATTTAAAAAATAACCAAGAAAAATTCCTTCATCACTTTTTGCATCAAATTCACTAAGATTATCTTTGTCATTATTTAAAACAAAACATTTGCATCTAAAATGATGAAAATAACTAATGTTAGGCTTTTTATTTTTGAAAAGTTCATATGGAGTTTACTTTAAAATAGACTTAATCATCACTCTATTAACAATGTAACATGTAACACCCCATACCTCGCCTAGATGGTAAGACCAAGTCTGAAAAGCTACATCAAATCATTTTAGAAAAGTTCAACCCTTGACTATTTAATTTTTAACAATCAGAAATCATTTAAATAGTTAAACCAACGTGGAAATCCAAACTTATAAACCGTAATCCGAAATAAAACACGCGATAGTATAAGTCTAGATAAAATAGTAAAATAACTAGAAGATAGATGATTGAGCTTTTGCTACGTCGACTTGCCTAAGTCTATGGGTTACCTGAAATTAAACAAATAGACTAAATGAGTTTACAACTCAGTGTGTAACTTACATTTGTAACTAATCAATAACATAACGTATGTGATTTAGGTTTTTCATTAATCAATCAATTCTCGAAATCAGATATAGAAACAGAAATAAAGGACATCAGATGTAGTTGCAAAATATTTCATATTCAATTCCTACCTCCAACCACTACACATCATCTCCATCCATCCATACACACCATATAGGGTATCAAGTACTTATCCATCCCTACACATTACATAGTGACTGTGTGCCACATTTTAAAATATTTGTACTTTAGCTATCAGATCAGAATGCGATAAGTTGCCAAAGTCAGATATATGTTTGTGGCTTAGCCACCAAATTCGTCAGATTATTAAACTGCCCACACTTCTTCCTTTTTGCAATCCCAACCCAATGCAGATGCAAATTTAACAGATATAAGATATGCGTATACAATAATACAAATTCAAATCATGCTCATATAATGCTATCACACTTACTTATCAGATTTCATATCAAATATTTATATGAGAATAACAGATTATTCAGTAACAAATCATCAGATAACGGTTTCATGTTCTAATGTAGATCATACGAACCCTACGGTAGGCCTACGTTCGATTCAAACTACAATTATGGCCTTAAAGAAAAATCCTAATTTTTGGCTCACACATCCATATTGATTCACAAGGTCTGTATGGTTGGCCTGTGTGGCTCAAAACAGTGAGTTACACGGTCTAGCACACAACCCAACACATATCGGTGTTACTCAAGACCTAAAATATATCTTACACAGCCTGGGCGCATGTCCGTGTCTCTGGCTTGTGTGTCTCTAATTCCAAAATAGTGAGTTACATGATCTAGGCACACAGCCGTGTCTCTAGCCCGTGTGTCTTGAACTCTAAAATAGTAAGTTACACGGCCTACTATACGACCATGTGGTGTCAACAACCATGATTTTCGGCCTCTGCCGTTCGCAATGTTTTGGGTTTCGTTACACACATGTTAACGATTCGACGTGGAAGCAACAAAAATGACTTTGGAATCTACAAATGTTAACCCAATGACCAATTAACTCATTATTTCCAAATGAGATGCTAGAATTAGTGTAAAAAACCGAATTACATCAAATTTTTTTAACAAAAACCCCAAACTCGAAAACCAACACTTACCTTCTCGTACAATACAACAAATTCACAGACTTAAAGCGTTGGGGGAATGTTATTCTCAATATCTTCGCCTAAAAATAAAACCAATTTGAAGTTTAACAGAAAGTTCAGAATGAATTGGTAGTAATAATGAACCTCGACAAGAATAAACAAAGTCAAGTAGGAACTAGAGGTGCTCATGGGCCGGGCGGCCTGGCCCGGCCCGACGGCCTGCCCGAAATATGGGAGGGTTTGGGTAAAAATATAGGCCCGAAATATGAGCTTGGGCAAAAAAACGAGGCCCGATTAAAAAACAGGCCGGGCCTCGGGCACCACTTTTTTGGCCCGGGCGAATATAATAATTTTTTTTATTTTTTTAAATTTTAAAATACTTTTAAAATACTTTTTTTAAAATTTTTTAATTTTAAAATATTTTTAAAATATTTTTAAAATACTTTTAAATTTTTTTAATTTTAAAATATTTTTAAAATAATTTGTTTTATTTTGTTTTAATTTTAAAATAAATTTTGGTATTTATTTAAAAAGGGCGGCCCAGGCTTATGAATTTTTTCGGCCGGCCTCGGGCAAAATTCTAGGCCCATATTTGGTAGTAGGCCGGCCGAATTTTTTCCAGGCTTTGGCTCGGCCTACCCATGAGCACCTCTAGTAGGAACGAAAGAAAACTATGATGAAACTTACGCTATTGGCCTTTCAAACGAACAAGAGACAATCCAATTCCTCAAAATCTAGCGGCAAAAAATAAAAATTTTGATTAAATAAAAAAGAGAGAGCACATGAGGAAGAAGAAAATGATGGTAACAGAAGAAAATAAAAATTTTGAAAATGTGAAAAACAAAATGGGGTTTTGGGAAAATAAAAGTTTAACTAATAATAAAAAAACATGATTTCACAAATAACACAAAAATATTTCCTTATTGCTTACACAGAGACTCAAACACAAGAATAAAGAATACACAGAAGCTTAACCATTGAACCAACAGGCTCATTCTTGGCACAAGTTATGTTGAATTAAACTTAAGTCGAAAGTTCACGGATAAGGTTAAGTCAAACCAAAATGGAATTTTTTTCCAAAGGTGCGACTTAAACCCCCGATCTCAAACACATTAACAGTGCACTTAACCATAGAAAAAGAGACTTAATTATGATAGGATTTAACAAATAACGTTGAAAATTTTGGGGCGTTACATAACAAGCAATGTTTGTGGCATTCACCCAAAAATATTTTGGTAAATTATTTTCACAAAGCATGGTTCTAGCCATTTCTTTTAAAGTTCTATTTTTCCTCTCAATAACTCTGTTTTGGTGAGGGGTTCTAGGTGCAGAAAAATTGTTGGTAATTCCATTAGAGTTGTAAAAATTTTCAAACTTAAGATTTTGAAATTCGGTTCCATGGTCACTTCTAACACAAGTGATAGAGTAACCTTTTTCATTTTGATTCATTTTTTAAAATGTGATGAATTTTTCTAAAGCTTCGCCTTTAGTACTTAAGAAAAGAATCCAAGCAAATCTAGAATAATCATCAACAAGCACAAAAGCATATTGTTTTCCACCCAAGCTAGTTGTCCTAATAGGATCAAATAAGTTTATGTGACTTAGTTGAAGAGCTCTACTAATTGATACATCATTAATAGGTTTAAACGAAACTCTTTTATGTTTACTCTTAACACATGCATCACAAACTTTATCTAGTTCAAAATCAATTTTAAGTAATCCTCTTACTTAGTCATTTTTAGCTAATTTATGCAATATGATCATGCTAGCATGTCCTAGTTTTCTATGCCATAATAAAGAACTATTGTCATTTTTAGCAACAAGACAAATGTTAGGTTCATGCAAATCATCCAAAAGCACCATGTATGTATTTCATATCCTATGTCCTACAAATATAATCTTATTAGAAAAAATGTCAATAAATTTACAACCATTAGACTCAAATATGACATTGAGACCTTTACCACATAATTGACTAATACTTAGTAGATTATGCTTAAGACCGTTGACATATAAGACATTTTCAATAAAAGTTGATTTTTTACCAATAGAGCATATTCCTTCAAATTTTCCTTTGGAGTTGTCACCAAATGTAACTTCTCCACTTTTTTGCTTCAATTTGATAAAGTGACTCTTGTCACCGATCATGTGTCTTAAGCATCCACTATTAAGGTACCATTAGTTTTTGCTTTATTTGTCCATAGTGAAACAATGCTTCTCTTCCTACAAACATAAAATTAAGCTTTGATTGTTGGTACCCAAATTCTTTTAGGTCCATAAGCATTAGTTCTTATAACTTTGGTCCCTTTGGGTATCCATTTAGAAATCAAGTTCTTATCTTGAAAAGTTATGAGTCCTTTAGGGACCCATACACTTTTAATAATTTTTCTTTTATAAAAGTTTTGTGGACCTCTATGTTTATAGAAATTAAAGCTATTTTTAACAAATTTTTGTTTTGAATTTTCTCATTTTTCAAAAACATTTTTAGAGTGAGCTTTTTCACTCTTAAGCAACTCAAGTTGCTTTTAATGATAATCATGAACTTTAGAAAAAAATTATACAAGTTAAAATTCTTTTTCTTAAAATCTTTTATATTAGCTTGCATATCATTTATTTACTTTCAAGTTCATGCTTGAATTTGGAGAGTGAATTGTTTTCATCTTTAAGTTTTGAAATAGTTTCTTTATATTTTGAAACCATTAATTATAACTCCAAACCAAACTCATCATAAGCATCTTGTAACTCATCAAAAGAATAATAATTTGAATTGGATGAGTTAGAAGTTACCTTAGAGTCATCGATGGCCATAACGTAAAGATTGACTACTTCTTAATCTTCATTATTCGATGAATCCTCATCACTCCAAGTAGCAACATGAACTTTAAGCTTTTATTTGCTTGACCCTCTTTTCTTCCATTAAAGACAATCAAATTTGATGTGTCTCGACTTCTTGCATTCATAGCATATGATAGGGTCCTTCTCCTTAGTAGATTCAATCTCGAGTCCTTCATTCTTTTGGAATTATCTTCCTTTGTTGGACCTCATAAAACTCTTGAATCTTCTTGCAAACATAGCATCTCTTCATCCTTATCTATGTCTTCATTAAAATTTCCTTCTTCTATTGTGGACTTGAGGCCAACACCAACCTTCTTCTTTTCAAAATTTTCTTCTTATGTATTCACTCCCTTAAGTTTCATTTCACGAGTGAGCAAGGAACCAATTAACTCATCTAATGAAAGAGTCTCCAAATTTTTAACTTCCTCTATGGCTGTAACTTTGGCATCCCAAGACATAGGTAAACTTCTAAACATTTTCTGGACTACGTCATTCTGATAGGTCTTCCCATAGGATTTGAGTTCATTGATGAAGATGGTGAATCTATCAGACATAGCTTTGATTTCCTCCTCAGGCTTTGTCGTAAAAGTCTCATAATTGAGAGTGAGAATTCCCACCTTTGATTTCTTGACTTGATCGGTACCCTCATAAGTGACCTCCATTTTATCCCAAATTTCCTTGGCATTGGAACATGATGATACCCTACTATATTGGTCCAGACCAAGTGCACAAAAGAGAGTGTGCATGGCCTTCGCATTAAGTTGTAAGCTTCTCCTATCTTCCTCATTCCATTCCTTTTTTCTCCTGAAGAATGGATGGACCATCCATGATGACGTCCCACACGACAGGATCGTTGGCTTGTATGGACAACATCATTCTAGTTTTCCAATATGAATAATTTACATCATTGAAGTAAGGAGGTTTGTTAATGAATTGAGACTCACCAATAATAATAAAGCTGGAAGTAGATATCATCTTGTGCAGTTTGAATAGATGAGATTTTAACTACCTCGAGGATCTTCTCTTGGTTGTTAGACCGTTTTTTAGAGACTAGCTATGATACCAATTGTTAACTCGATAAATCAAACCAAAATCACCAAGAGAGGGGTGAATTGGCCTTTAAAAAGTTTGGTAGAAGAAAGAGAGAAAATGAAACATTGAACAAAAAGATTTAGAGTGGTTCGATCCTAATTGCCTACTCCACTACCTTAGCTTTCCACCACTAAGGATTTTTTCAAATTCACTAATTTGCTTAATCTTTGAGGACAAGGTTTAACCTTACGACTTCCTTAAGATTTCCACCCAAATCTTAAGAACAAATCCTCTCAAGGAATTACAAATAAGAAAACAAAGAAATAATCATCATAAGATCAAAGTGTTTGCCAATTAAGCTCAAATAAACTATGATACACTTGAACTAAGGAATGAAAGTAAAAGATCACAAGTGTATACAAAAAAAATTATGGAAGTATTGGGCACAAATGTTGTTTGATTGATGATTTTGCTTGAATATGCTTTCTTGTTGTTGTAGGAACTTTAGAAGCTAGTATTTATACCCTCTAATTGATTTCCAACTGTTGAGGTTGTTGTGGTAGTTAATAGAGCTGTTGGGGATGTGAAAACCAGAGCATTTAATACACCTGCAACAATGAGTATCATACCGAATAAAAATGTATCGATATTTTTTTATAATAAATGTTAATTTCAGTGACCGTTTGAGTTTAACTATCAATACCAAAATAATTTTTATCGATACGGTATGAAAATGTAGCGATACCGTATTGATACTTTGTTGATTTTGTGAATAACAAAATGTCATTTTGGTATCGTTTATTTGAAACGTATCAATATTTCAAAATTACCGATATTTTTTTGGCTTGGAGTAATTCTGACTTGTTTTTCAAATAGTTTGATTGGTTAAAATCACTTTAACTTGGTTAAAATCATTTTAACTTGATTTTAAAGTTGTTTAAAAATTTTATAAGAGTTCAAAGTAAATATTCAAATTTTTATCTCTTAGACTTCAAATTGAAAAATCATTTTGTCTATTTTGTTCAATTTTAACTTTTATTCAAAAACACTTTAATTTGTTATATTAAAATATTTTATCAAATAAAGTTTGGTTTAACAAAATTGACAACTGGAAAAAAAGGACAAAGATATTATTTTCTCTTACATATATATATTCTTTTTATTTTTTTTTCTTTCTTTAAAACCAACCGATGGTTAAACTAGTCAGACCACCAATTCCTGGTTTGATCAGTTTGTCTAGTTCAATCAAACAAATTTTTAAAAGAATATATAAAAATAAAAAGAACTATCTTTAAAATAGAGAAAATCAATTCAAACAGTCTGTACTTGTACCTCGATCGATTCCCGATTCGACCGGTTGATTTGATTTGGATCTAAAAACATTGTTTTGATTGATGAAATAACTTTTTTGATCTTGTTAGGTCGAGCAGGTAGGTAATGAAGTTCGAAAATAGGATTAATCACTAGCGTCTCGATCTTGGGAAAACGAATTTCGGGCATTACTAGTATTATCAAACATTATAAAGGAAGAAGAAAGAAAGAAAAGAAAAATATAGAAAAAAGATAGAAATAATGTAAAAGGAAAAAATTAAAATATATTTTTAAGTTTTTTTATGGCGAGGCAAACAATTATGAACTATTTTTTTAATAGATATAATATTTTGGTGTAAAATGGGTAACAGAGAAATAGTTTAGGTACCACTTGTGATAAAAAATGTTTAGGTACCAAAATGAGAAAAAAAAAACATAGTTTAGGTACCAATTTACGGGTTAAGCCTTTTTTTGAAATAGACTTAACGGTTTTACTAATGGAAGTACCAAAATTGAGGAAAAAACGTAGCTTAGCTACCAAGATGGAAAAAAACTATAATTTAGGTACCAATTTATATGTTAAACCTTTTATTTTATTTTTATATAAAACTAACTTGAATAAAGCTTAATATATATTCATAAATAATTTTTAATTTTTAAAATATTAAAATGTTCAATATTATTATACGTAATTAATTATTTATATTTAATAATATAATAAATTATTAATATAATTAATATAATATATTTTAATGAATTATTTAATAGTAAAATTTATTTTAATAATGAAATTTAACAAAAATAAATTTAAATTAGAATTTATAAATATTTAATAATGAATGTTTTAAAATATAAAATATAAAATATAAATATTTGTTTAAATCATGCTTAGCTTCATTTATCCTTTCCAACTCTAATGTGCCACTATCCACTCTCATATATATAATATATGTAATTTAAATTAAATTTTATTTAGGAGTTGTTTATTATTTACGTTTATATAAGATATTAATTATTATAAATTATTATCTTATTATAAAATAAATTGGGTTGTCAAAAGAAAATGTTACCATAATATTTTGTAACAAATATATTTATGTTGTATTTGTTTCGCTAAGAACAACTTTTAAAAATGGTTTCAGGAAAATTTGTCAAACAAAGAAAAATTATTTTTACAGAATCATCCAAACATAAAAATAAAAAGAAAAACAGTTTTTTTTCCAAAAATCAATTAAATTTTCAAAATTATTTTCTAAATTACTCTTTTAGTTAACAAACGCGACCTTCATTTAATTTTGCAATGTTGAATAATATATAACCATGTTATGCTATATATGTGATTTAATTAATCGTTTACTAGATTGAGATCCAGATAGTTATAGATTATAGCCTATATGGTATAATATTACATAATATAGTAAATCATTATAGCTTGTAAGACATAAAACATTTTTAACATTTTAATATATCACATTGTGTTATATAAATATTTTTATATGATATATAATACATATAAATAATCTATATTACTTAATATCACAGCTATATGACGGAGAGGTTTAGATTAAGTTTCGGAAGATTAATTTTAAATTTGAAATAAAATATTTATAACTTATAAAATTTTAAAATTATTTGAATTCTCTTCTGTTCCGCAAACTAAAATTGATCCTAATATGAGAAAGAAACTTGAAAATAAAAAAATTTCAATCTAAAATAACTTGAATTTAGAAAAAAATTCAAATTCAAAATTATCTAAATTTAATAATATCTCATCTTTAACTAAATTGAATTTAAAAATATTTTTGTTGAGTGTTTTTGTGAGCCTATCTTCCAAAGAGGTTAATTTCTTTATTTATATGATTGTGATATTCTAGGTAAGCCCTTATGTATACCAACACATACACTATTCTAAGGTTAACATGTGTTCCTTAAGTGTGGGTTCGCTTGCATGATGATGCAAACCCACCACGTGTGAATTCATGTGAGCGAACCATGCAGGTGATCACTATTGATGTAAAGAAGATCACGTCAGTCCCGGTTAAGTAAGTGAATAATGAGTAGTATTTTAAATAAACCAAAGATGAACTCGAGATAATTCACATAAAAAAAATCTAAATTCCAACACAATGGAATCCAAAATCGTATGAATCCAGTCGTCTACGAGTTAAGAGCCACCTTCGTTAACTTAACTTTTTAAGGTTGCGATTAAATTAGGCGCAACAAGAATATTTGAACCAACACACGCAAACTGAATGCGTTGTAAAGGAAAATGTTGACAAAACAAAAGGTAGATGGAGGCTTTGAAAAGTTAATAGAAATTTTAATTTAGGTGCATGAATGCTATGCTCCTACCTATTCTTTAAGATAGATGCGTTTCTAAAGCATACCTTCACCTATATATGCTAGTCTTTTACTAAAGTTATTAGCTAAATTAAGCTTAGGTATCATTTTCATCATGCTATAAAAATAAATTAATAAACATACAGTACAATGGTGAATATTGAAATAATACAATTGAAAATGAAATAAAATAGAAATATAAATTAATCTGATTATGGGTTGAGTTTATATATGATATTAATTAGTACATTTTATGTTTGTCCAAGTCTAACTTAGTTAGAAGTATGAGTTTAAAATTTTACTTATGCTCCACTTATATTTATAAATAGCTAATTAGATTTGTTTTAGATCTGTCAATATCTTTTATTTCATTTTATTTTATTATTTAATATTTTAGATTTTTTCTTTTATTAAAATTTTAGATATAGACAACCTAATTTTTTTTAAAAATTACATATTATTATATATATAATTTTATGTGATATAAATATAAAAACAAAATAATATTGGAAAACAGGTCGAACTCAGGCCAAAAATATTGAAGCTTAAGTTCGACCAATATATTAAACGGATCTTTGTTTTGCCCAATCTTATTTTTCAGGTCTTATAATTTTGTCTAAACTGTCTCATATTTTACATGAGTCTTTGAACTTGAGCCAGTAATCCAACCCTTGGAAAGGTCTACACACTACACTTGCAATATCAGTTAGAATTTTTTTATAGTGAATACAAAACTAACACCACGGTTTTATATAACTAGTTTCTAATGTCAAGTGCATTGCACGTGATTTTACATGTTTATTTTTAATTAATTAAATACAAGATTTTTACAATTTTATAAAATATATTTGTAGTAATTTAATGAGGATTAACTTAATTTGTTATATTATACGTCGATAATGGCAGTAAGAATAACCACAAACTAATAAGAAAGAAAAATAAGAACACACATATTTTACGTGGAAAACTCTTATCGAGAAAAACCACGGGCAGAGGAGGAGAAATTTACTAATGTTGAAAAATATCATTACAAGAAGTTTTTGACTACACACATTTTAAGGGTTAAACAACCTTGTTATAATAAATGTCTAATAGAAAAAGTATAGTCCTTCTCCCCTACAGATCCTCTATTTTGACTCTATTTTATTTCTTTAACAAGTGAGTTGCACATCGAACTTTTCAAGTCAAATCAAATGAGATTCGGGTCATGCAACTCTAATAGATGTACAAGTGATGAAGTTAATAAAGCGTGCATAATAGAATTAAAACGTAAAAAAAATTAAGATAATGCTTTGGTTAAGTGGTAAAGTTAATGTTTTCTTGACGTAAATATCATGTGTTCAAATTTCACCACATACAATTTTTTAGGTTTTTTCAAAATAATTGGACTAAATTACCTCAAATAATATAACTTATTTTAATTATGGAAGGACAATTTTGTAATTTCCTTAATCCAGTTGGTGTCTAGTTGACTTATAACAACAACTCAATCAATGTCTTAAATAATATTATAGATACACAATTGATGGAGGTAACAAAGTTAAAATGGTCAAAATATTTTAAGATAAAGTTTTGGTTGAATGGTAAAATAAATGCTCTATTGATGTAAATAGAACAAATTCAAATCCCACTATATGTAAATTTTTATTGGCTTTTAATATATATATATATATATATATATATATATATATATATATATATATATAAAGACTAATTGTACCATTGAATATATGGCTTATTTTAATTATGGAAGGACACTTTTGTAATTTTCCTAACCGAATTGTTGTCTGATTGACTCGTAACACCAACTCAGTCATGGGTTTTAATAATAGTATAAATATACAATTGATGGAGGTAATAATCTATGCATAATAAAATTAAGGCTCAATGTCAAATTTAGCCCTCAACATTTCATATTTTGTCAATTTGGCCTTTATTCATTTTTTAGCTAAATTTGGCCTCAACATTTAAAAAAAAGTCAAATTTGACCATCTACCTTTCAAAAAAGAGCTGAAATGGTTTTGTTTTTTTTTTTAAATGAGAATGCTAACTAAAATGTAAGTTTTTAAACATGGTAACTTGCATGATGGTTCACATGTACTCTATGCTAATCTTTTTGAAATTTTATGAATTTTTTTTCTATTTTTTAATTTTAATTTTTAGATTATTTGTTAACGTGAAATATAAGACAAATGATGTTATGTTAGCATGACGTGCACATGGACTATCATGAGCGTAGCCAAACCAATGACATTAAAAATTAATGTTTTAGTTGTCATTTTCGTTAAAAAAAAGTAAATTGGCTCTTTTTTGAAAGGTTAACGGTCAAATTTAGCTAAAAAATGAATAAGGGCCAAATTGATAGAAAATGTAAATGTTGAGGGCTAAATTTATTATTATGCCTAAAATTTAAATGTACAAAATTCTTTTATATAATGTTTTGGTTGAGTGGTAAAGTTAATCTTTTATTTATGTAAATAATTTGGGTTCAAATCCAACCATAGCCAACCATATTTATTTTAATTATGGATATATATTTTGTACTTTTGTGATAGAGTGATGTCCGATTGACTCATTACACCAATACAGTGAGAACTTAAATTATAGTATAGATATAATTTATTTCTTTTGGTTGTTAAAATTGTATTTAATGATCGAATAAATCAAAGCAATGGTTCAACACTAGTATACTCGTTTTTTAGAACAACTATTGTTATTACGTAATTCATTTGGTTTACAAGTTCGTGTTTTGAGTTTATGTTCCATTGAAATGGAACTGATGGTTGACAATTAGATTGTCAATGTCACTATCTTGATCACTTATATTTTATATTCATACGACCAAGTCTTTTTGATTTTTGTTTTCAGTGTTGGTGAGAGTCTGATTATCCATTAAGTTCATGATATATGAATTACGACAAAAAACCTGATTGAACTTACATTGCAACACAAAGCTTGATTTGATTGAGCATCCAAAATTCAAATGTCCTCTATTAGATTAGACCCAAGGGAAGTAGGAAAGCTTTGAGGAGGATTTTCCGTATGATGTGGGTGACATAGGGACATGTTTGGTCGTAATATGTTGGAGTAAGTTGGTCTTGGGCAACACATACCGATGTCTCAAGCAAAGCCACACAGAAAAGAGCTGCCACTATATGCCTAGAAAAAGACATTTTCGACCACACACCCATAGAATATCGATTGTTCAACATTTCGATGTTTGAGAAAGTTTGTTTGGGAGCTCATTCATAAATGACCATCATTTATAGAAAAGCAAACTATGGGATTTGCAGCTACAAAGAAGGTTCTCGTTCTAGTTGCTTATTAATTAATAGTAATTATATATATATATATGATATATATTATAATATATATTATAACAAGTTACACAATTATTAAAATTGCAACAAGTGGCGTATCTATATATATTTTATTTAAATAAATATTTTATAACATCCCACATCCGACCTGATTGCCGGGTTGAGATATGAGATGCCACATTCGTTGCTGAAGCAACTATGGTTCTATTTCAATATTTAAAATGTCATACAAGAAAATTTATTTTAATACTTAATAAAACACATAATATAATCATATTCTGGTTATGCATGAGCTTACGAAAGCTCTCATACTAATTCAATGACGAGAGAGGGACTAGAATGTAAAATAATCAAAATAGGAATGCATTGTCTTGACACCAAATAGTAATGTTGCGACCCTGAGTTCAAATTTTTGATGTCGTGACTTCATAGAGAATGCGTCTCGACATTATAAGCAAGATCTCGACATCATGACTTCAATAGGGGAATGTCGCAACTTTGAGGACAGGGAATTTAATCTCGTGACCTCAGCAGGGGAGAATCACGACTGTTAACATAGAAACTTGATGTCGCAACACCAATAGGGGAGTGTCACAACCTTGGAAGTAGTCACAAAATTTAGTTCATTCATCTCAAACCTGCCATGTACAAAACTCATATGGTCAAGTGACCTAAAACTTATCACTTAACAGTCTTAGGCATTAATTAAAGTGTCGATTTATCATTCACAACATATCAACATCTAACTATATGTAGTCACAAACTCATATACATGTTTGTTTACTTGACAAGTAAGATATGACTCAATCATAAGCATGACATAATCCATTAGATAAATAAAACATTAACTCACTAGACTATTTCATATACATAACATTAAACATATATAGTCATATCTCAATGTTGTCATTTCCTACCAATTGAACTAAAACATTCAAAATTGAACTAAAATCAACTTATGATCTCATGTACATGCCACTAATTATAGTTATGATAAAACTTATACAAACTTTGTTGAGCTGAGAGCTGAGTCCTGGATGTTGATGTACTTCTTAAATCATTGAGATCTAATGGTACTTGCGCATGGAATAAACAAGCTTTACACTGAGCAATAGAACTTAGTGGCACTTTCATAATTTAAATCAATAAAAAAATAAAAATATTATATCAAAATATAACTCATAATGTAATTTAGTGTCCAACAACTTCAAACTACCATTCATGTCTCATGTACAAGAAATCATACCGTAAATCATTTGGAAAACACATATGAACGTATCATACTATATTTTTTTATCATCATATCACAATCATTTATGTATCATAGCATGTTACAAGGTTCATTCTTTATTCTCATTTCAATTTCAAATCCACTCATTCATTTTACACTCATATCGTCTTCTAGGACTTCTTTAACCTATTCGCATGATCTTTCACACGCTATCTTTTGTCACTTCAAAATTTATATACATGATACTGTTGGGAAAAAATCTAGTTTAAAAATGATTTTCTTGCATAATGGAAAATAAAAATTTTGAAAACTGACTCGATTTGTGTTTTTGGATAAACAGATCCTTAATGTTTTTTAGCTTTCAACCAAACGATCTTCTCCACTATTCTCATACCACGAAATGTTTCAAGTGTGGGCTCGAACCAATCGAATCAAAACACAAAACTAAAAAAAGTTTTCCTTTTAGGATGAAAATGAAAACTATCTATTCCATAATAAAAACTGGTAAAATTATTATTCCATAAAAATATATGTAATCATTGAGAATAAATTCTATCTAATTTTCAGCAGAATCACAATCTCTCAAAGTTATCTAAATAACTCTACCGGTGACATCTATTTATAGGAACAGAAGGTAAAACCCTTGTAGAGTTGTAGATGTTTATTTTAAATAGAAAAGAAACATTCTACTTGGATTTGGAAAGGGGTGAATGACTCACCCGACTTTATGTTATATGAAGGGTTTTGGGCCTCTCTCACATCGGGTCCAGTAACAATACTTTCTAAGCCTTTTTGGCCGAATACTCCGTAATGTGATCCAACTCGATTTAGTTTTTCTATTTCTCAAATAAAATTTAATATTTACATATTAAATAATTTTCTCATCCCAATTTCACATTAGTAAAATTTTGACGATTTTACCCCCGTTAAAATTTTGACAATTTTATCCTTAATAAAATTTCAAGAAAATTCATACAATATGTCACAACTCAACATATTCACTATGACCGAATGATCTATTTTCATTTTTCGGCTTCAAAACAGTCCAAAAACATAAACTCATTCTTCCATCATTTTTTAAGTAATCCTATATAGGATTGCAAATTTCCATTTTCATTTCCATTTTTGGAAACCTACATTTATATTCATATGATTCCATTTTTCTGTTTTGGAGAAAATCATAATCGTTCGTATATGTTTCCCGTTTCTCTTTTTCTATTCATTGATTTCATTTTATTCAAACACACAATTAATTTATGGTTTCAATGAGCTAGCAGAGAGACCAATTAGATATATGAAGTTGAGGCTCAAATGATTTATAATTAAGTTACGATTTTTCACCAATTAACTATAAACTCATTTATTCACGAAGTTATTCCACTATAGTATCACGACTAAGCTCTCCCCAATGATATACCATTACGAAAACAACTACTTAGTGCTCGTCTAATGACCTTGTCATTAGTGTGTTACCCTCATAGGATATCCTTGATCTCTTTGAGATGATATCTGTACTTCCAATATGATATCATTTTATCTCATGGTAACCATTACACCTTTCTTCATGAAAAGCCAACCACTATCAATTAGTGATCAAGTCATCTATCACAAACACAGACGACCCGTGACCACGTTTACTTTTCATCAACCATATAATGCCAATGAGAGGATATCATTTACCCATGTTTTGGGCTATAAATTCCACTACTGTGAATGACATTACATACTACAGAAGTTGTACACCCAACGCACCAGCTTTCGGTTCCTTATCTATTTGATCTCAGGCTTTTACTTACATCAAAGTGTACGAGTCAAGCATAAATAGTCTGACATCCACTCATGATTTAGGTATGTCACACTATGAATGTCACAAGTGAATAAATTGATAAATGAATTCAGGATCTATTCTGCTTGGGTCATGTCCGATGTATTGTCAATTTAGTCAGTCACATTTATGTATCTATCTTCTAGGAGTCATCCGCTCCGATGCCCAAGACAAGGCATCTCCCCAATTGGACTTCATAGATGACATATTAGTCTTTTAATCAGTTTGTTCATTTTCGGTTAGACCAATGACATGTTTAGGTTTGTCTACTAATACAAGTTATTTTTTGTACTACGATTTAACCACGTAATACCGCTTAGTATTAGTTAAACATTTAGACAACCGATGAGCAACATTTGTTTCCATTTTGCTTTGCGTGTAAAAACCATGTGAAGGGAATATACAAAGTATTAATGTAATTCATGAATAATTTTATTAACCAATCTGTTCGAAAAAATTACAACTATACTTGGATGGAAATACTATACTCAGGGCACCAGATCCAACAAATACTCTATTTTCTATTAACATTTCATATTTAGCACAAATTTTTAATAGTTTTCACTTTATTCAATTTAGTCTTTAATGTCATAACTTTATCTATAAAGCTTAACTTAATTTCTAACCTACTCCTTTAACAGAATTCAAGCTCACTATCTAAAATCCTCTTCAAATTCAAGCTTCAATTCATCAAGTATACTTCAATGGTAATTTCCTAAACATCTAACAATTGAAGAAATTAACACATGGATTCACTAAGTCAAGTTTCCATGATTAAGAATGTAACGCCCTAAAATTTTAATTTTGGGTATTGTGAATGTGTGACACAAACATCTGTTAGCTTTAGCGGTTATGTGTTCTGGGAGTGTTTGGGAGGTCCCAAGTTCAAGCAAAGACTTGGGCAAATTTTGGTATTATCTTTGGCCAATAGGCTTTTAAGTAAAAGTTGACAAATAATTAACAGAATGGGCCTGCTGATCTGATGGATAAGTGGAGTGTTGGTGTGAGGGAGGTCATGGGTCTGACTCTTTGGGACGGTAAAGGTTGTCTTTTTACTTCTAATTTCAATAAGAGTTGTGTTGAACTGGGTTTCTGAGTGGAGGATGTGAAGTGGGAAGTGAGGGAGCAATTTTAGGAGTGAATTAGGGGATTATGGGGGAGAATATCCAAAATCTGATCACTTTTTTCTTTTTCGAAAAAGAGAGAGTTTTTTTTCTTTCCATCTTTCTGATGTTTTATCTCCCCCATCTCTACCAAATTTTTTTCTTTTCTTCTTACTCGATTATATTTTCTTTTCTTTCTTCTACTGTTAAAATTCCCTTGTTCCCCCTAAACCATTCTTTCCTCTTGATTTCGTAGCGTTAAGCAGCACTTGTGCAAATTCAGTAAGTTGTTGGGTATCATTTTAAGAGATTATTTTGTGTGCAATAATTGGAAGCAACATTTCACGAGGATTAAGGCTCTCATCATGATTTTCATATACGTATCGATTTAAAGTTTTTGTGATAAGTGTTCATCGTTTTATAAGTAAGTATTTTAGTTTCAGGATTTTGATTAATCGTGAGGTAAGATAGATTATCGTGTTATTTATTTAATTATAGGCTTTGGAGTGCTCGGAGACCGTTTTAGCATCAAACAGAACCAGGTGTGTACTCGAAACTCAAAAATAAGGGATTCGATGAAAAGTTGAAATTGCTTGCTGTTTGGACAGCAGTAGTAGGCTAAATTTGAAAAATCACCATAAATTGTAGAAATTGAATTAAAGGATGAAAAAATATGGGATTAAAGAAATGTGAGTCTAGTTTCTTACAGAAGAAACGAAGTAAGTAAAAGAATTTTATATTATGATATATTTGAATTTTAGTGAGACAGGGTCGGATGATTTTAGAATCCCTATCATGATTTTGGAAAATTATTAAAATTGTATAAAAATAATTATAGGTTATAATTTATATATTTAAAATCCTGTATGAGTCTACTTTTAAGAGAAAAATGGGAACATCATCAAAATTCGTACAAGAAGATAATTATTTTTAGTGCAAAAGGTTGAAATTATCGACAACATAACAGGGAAACTTTAAAGAATAAAATGTACTTATTGGCTAAACCAATAATTTTAAAATTTTATGGGAAGAAGATATGTGAGTTTGGTTTAAGGGAAAATTTGCGAATCTTAATTCAGAATTCTGTAGCTTAAGATACAAATAATTTAGTAACAGTGATTCAAGTAGACAACTTTGAATGATCATATGAGTAAATAGTGGAAATACATATGAATAATTAACTAGCACGGGTTACATTAAAATAAATCATGAGGCCAAGGCCAATTTGGGTCATGTAGGCCACACGGGCATGTGGGCCTACACTAGCGAACACCATGGGCTTGTACGGCCATTTTCACTGTTTGATTGATAAGGTTGCACGAGTTGCCCAAGTCGACTATGAACCTACTGTAGGGTCGGTTTGCTTACCTAGACCCCTAATTGACTAAAAGGACTGTCTGACTGATATGATTAAGCCTGATGTCCCACTGATTTGATACTGTATGCCTTGTTTATATGCATGATATTATGTTATAGCATGTCATATCTGTATATTGCATTGCACTGGCTTAGGGGATTATAATGTTCGAAGGAAGTGTACTGAAAGGCCTCGAGCCTAATTTACTCGCAGCTCAGCTGCAAACTACTGTCTAGTGCCGCATTTGGTACTACTTGAAGTGTAGGGATGGGTGGGTTGATTATATCCCCACATGGAGTGTAGGGTTGAACGGAGATGGTGTGTAGAGGCTGGATGGGTAGGATTTTTGTGACTGTATATCTATTACTACTATTGATACTGTGATGGGCTAAAACCCTAGTGCATGACTGTTTTTGTACTGAGATGGGCTAAGGCCCAAACTGGACTGATACTGACGCTGAAAAGGGCTTAAGCCCAAACTGTGATTATCTGTTTACTGTCTGTTCATTTGTATGGGGATTACACACTGATTTTATGTAACCTCACTCCTTCTGTTTAATCTGTATAGGTAATCCCCAGATTTAGGCGGATCGGTGTGGCAGAGGATTCAGTGGTGGCCACACGACTTCTTTTACATTGTTTACTACCTATTTATGATTTTAGTTTTATATGGGAGTATTTTGTTGTAATTTTGGCCTTTATGAATTTTGATTTAAAATTTAGATTTTATACGGTTTTATGATTTAAATCTACTAGTGTTAGGTAAAACTCGGGTTTTCAATTGAAATTAATGTTTTATCAAAAATACCACGAATAAGCAAACTGTTTAAAAGTTTCTGTAATAAAAATAAAAAAATTTGGAAATTGAATAACAATTTGTAAATGAATAACAATAATAAAAAATGGTTAAATAGAAAAGAAGATTTAGCGACGGCATATTTTTCGAAAAGCACTACCTTGTGACGTCGTCAGATTCGACCATAACGTCTAGGTAGAGTTTGAGGTGTTATATTTACTGGTATCAGAGCCAGGTTACAAAACTCAACTGTGGATGTGGGTTTTTAAGACGTGATTTTGGAGAACTTATTTCTAAATATTTTTACTAAAAGTGTGGTACATCGAGTCTTCGACGTTGATCCTGTAAGAAACTATGAATTGTTTAAACAGAAACTAAAACTGTCTTTGATAGTATATCCTGAAACTGTTATAGATAGTATATACTGAGACTACTATAGATAGGCTATTTTGAAAACACTTAAAATAGTTTATATTGAGACTGTAGTAAAACTGATAGACACTGCGATGTATGAAACAAACTTTACACTTATGATACTGTTTTCATAAAATATTTGTTAATAAACACTGGGACTATAAACTGATGCATAAAATTGTTAATACTGATAAAATGCAATTAGACAATGTCATCTGCTAGTGAGACTGGGTCTCAAGATCGCATGGCTGGGGATGATGCATTGTCCCAAGCTATGCTAAGGATTTTGAAGAGGGTCCTTGGACCCAATACTGGATTTAGGGGACGAGAGTCGGTTACAGATCGACTGGAGTTGAGCGCTTCAGGGGTGTCACTAGGATCGCCCCTAGTGTGACATTAGAAATCTTACATAGGGTGATCGATCTGTGGCCAAGTTTTTGAGACTGAGCCGCTATGCACGAGGTATAGTGGGATCTAAGTTTGAGCGATGTATCCAATTTGAGGATGGCTTCAGAGATAATCTGAGAATTTTGATAGCTCTGCAGAGGAAGCGAGATCTTTCAGCCCTGGTCGAGAAGACAAAAATTGCAGAGGAGGATATGGTGGAAGTCATGATCGGAAAACGTCGGAACTACTGATCTAATGTGATCTCTGCACTGGTGGTGGAGAAGTTGGTTCATTAGGGATGTGAGGCATTCTTAGCTTATGTAAGTGTTTCGGATTCTAGGGACTCTACAGTTAAGGATACCAGAACGGTAAAGGATGTACCGGACGTCTTTCCTGATGACCTATCGGGTTTACCTCTAAATCGTGAAGTGAAGTTTGGGATAGAGCTCCTTTTTGGCATAGCTCAGGTGTCCATCGCTCCCTCTAAAATGACAACGAAGGAGCTTGTGGAGCTTAAGGCTCAGATTCAAGAGCTTTTGGATCGTGGGTTCATCCACCTTAGTGTATCTCCGTGGGGAGCACCAGTTCTATTTGCAAAGAAAAAGGATGGATCCATGCATATGTGCATCGACTACAGGCAGCTGAATAAACTGGCCATTAAGAATAAGTACCTCCTATCGAGGATAGATGATCTGTTTGACCAGTTCTGAGGAGCTTCAATTTTTTTTATGATTGACCTTCGATTAGGATATCACCAGTTAAGGGTTAAGGAGGCTGAAGTTCATAAGAGGATGTTTAAGAATCGTTATGGTCACAACGAGTTCCTAGTGATGCCATTCGTACTGACGAATGCACATGCAACTTTCATAAATTTAATGAATCAAGTGTTCCAGCCTTATCCGGATCAGTTTGTGGTGGTATTCATCGACGAAATACTGATTTACTCGAGGACTGAAGATAAGCATGATGAGCACCTTCAAGTCGTTCTTCAGACTTTGAGGGAAAAAAGCCTCTATGCTAAGTTTAGTAAGTGCGAGTTTTGGCTTCCTGAGAAAACATTTCTTGGTCATGTAGTTTCGATTGAGAGGATTCAAGTTGATCCCCAAAAGATTAAGCCTGTGTTGGAGTGAAAGCAGCCTGGGAACATGCTTAAGATCCGCAGTTTTCTAAGACTGGTGGGATATTATCGACGATTTGTAAAGGGTTTTTTCATTGATTGCAACACCCTTGACTAAGCTTTTACTAAAGGGTGTGCCATTTTACTAGATTGATGCACAGTAAGTGAGCTTTGAGAAGCTCAAGATTGTACTGACTGATGCCCCTGTTCTGATACAGCCGAAGCCTAGAAATGAGTTTACTGTTTATAGTGATGCATCACATGTCGGTTTGGGATGTGTGTTGATGGAGGATGGTAAGGTGGTAGCCTATGCATCTCGTCAGCCTAAGAACCATGAGGCGAATTATCTAACCCATGACTTGGAGTTGGCCTCTGTGGTATTCACGCTAAAAATCTGGAGGCATTATTTGTATGGTGAGAAGTTTATCATCTACACTGATCATAAGAGCCTTAAGTATCTCTTCACTCAGAAGGAGCTTAATCTTAGGTAGCATAGAAGGATTGAACTGCTTAAAGACTATGACTGCACCATTGTGTACCACCTTGGTAAGGCCAATGTGGTGGTTGATGCACTGAGCCATAGGGCTATGACTAATTTGAGGGTGATATTTGCTCGCCTAAGTTTATTTGATGATGGTAGTCTGTTGGCCGAATTACAAGTTAAACCGACGTGGATAGAACAGATTAAGGGTAAGTAGAAAGAGGATGAGTCATTGGGACTTCATTTCTAACAGGTTGAGAGTGGGAATACCGAGGATTTTGGACTGAATAGTGAAGGGTACTCTGTTTCCATGGGAGAATCTGTGTTCCGAATGATATTGATTTGAGACAGGCCATACTGAGAGAGACGTATAGTAGCCCTTTTGTTATGCATCTTGGCAAAAATAAGATGTACCGAGACCTCCTTGAGTTATATTGGTAGCTAGGGTTGAAAAGTGAGGTTACTGATTTTGTGGGTAGATGTCTGACTTGCCTGCAGGTTAAAGCTGAGCATCAATTACCTTTAGGTTTGCTGCAGTTAGTTAAAATTCCTCTTTGGAAATGGGAGCGCGTAACTATGGATTTTGTTAATGGGTTGCCTCTAACACCTACTAAGAAGGATTCAATATGGGTTATCGTGGATCGATTGACTAAGTTCGCCCACTCTATACTGGTTCGTACTGATTACCCTCTACAGAAACTGGCGAAGCTTTATATTTTTGAGATAATAAGACTGCATGGAGTACCGGTTTGGATCACCTTTGATAGGGATCCTCGTTTCGTGTCCCAATTTGACCTTTGAGGAAGAGCCAGTTCAGATTCTAGATCGCAACGTTAACGTTCTGAGAAGGAAATTCATTCCACTAGTAAAGGTTCTATGGCGTAATCATAACACTGAGGAGGCCACATGGGAGCCTGAGGATGTGATGTGTCAGCAATGTCTTCATCTGTTCTGATCAAGTAAATTTTGAGGATGAAATTTCCTTTAGGGGGTAGAATTGTAATGCCCCAAAATTTTAATTTTGGGTATTGTGAATGTGTGACACAAAGATCTTTCATCTTTAGCGGTTATGTGTTCTAGGAGTGTTTTGGAGGTCCCAAGTCCAAGCCAAGAATTGGGCAAATTTTGGTATTTTTATGAATAAGCCCTATCTTTGGTTAGTAGACTTTTAAGTAAAAGTTGGCAAATAATTAACAGAATTGGCCTGCTGGTCTGGTGGATAAGTGGAGTTACTCCTAATTTCGGCAAGAGTTGTGCTGAAATGGGTTTTTGAGTGGTGGATGTGTAGTGGGAATATCCAAAATCTGATTACTTCTTCCTCTTTCGAAAAAAAATATAGTCATTTTTCTTTCCATCTTTCTGACATTTTCTCTCCCCCATCTCTACCAAAATTTTTTCTTCTTTGCTTCTTACTCGATTTTCTTTTCTTTTCTTTTCTTTCCTCTACTGCCGAAATTCCCTTGTTCCCCCTAAAGTATTCTTTCCTCTTGATTTCGTAGTGTTGAGCAGCACTTGTGCAAATTTAGTAAGTTATTGGGTATCATTTTAAGATATTATTTTGTGTTCAATAGTCTAATTTTGGGGTATTGGCAGCAGCATTTTGCGAGGATTAAGGCTCTCATTGTGATTTTTGTAAATGTACCGATTTAAAATTTTTGCAGTAAGTGTTCATCATTTTATGAGTAAGTATTTTGGTTTTGGGATTTTGATTAATCGCGATGTAAGACTGATTATGGTGGTATTTGTTAAATTATAGGTTTTGGAGTGCTCGGGGACTGTTTTAGCATCAAACACAACTAGGTGTGTACCTGAAACACAAAAATAAGGGATTCGACGAAAGGCCAAAATTGCTTGCTGTTTGGACAGCAATAGCAGGCTAAATTTGAATTATAGGATTAAAAAAATATGGGATTAAAAATACTTGAGTCTAGTTTCTCATAGAAGAAATGAAATAAGGAAAAGAATTTCATATTATAAGATATTTGAACTTTAGTGAGATAGGGTTAGAATGATTTTGGAATCCCCTATCCTGACTTTGGGAAATTATTAAAAATTGTATAAAAGTAATTATGGGTTAGAATTTATATGTTTAAAATTCTGAATGAATCTACTTTCAAGAGAAACAAACAGGAACATCATCAGAATTCTGTACGAGAAGATAATTAATTTTTAGTACAGAAAGGTCGAGACTATCAGACAACAGAGTAAGAGAAATTTGAAGCAATAAACTGTACTTATTGGAGAAATGAATATTTCTAAAAATTTTATGATAAGAAGATATGTGAGTTTAGTTTCAGGGAAAATTTACGGATCCTAATTCAGAATACTGTAACTTAAGATACAAATAATTTAGTAAAAGTGACTCAAGTAGACAACTTTGAATGATCATATCAGTAAATAGTGGAAACACATATGAATAATTAACTTACACGGGTTATATTAAAATGGATCACGAGGCCAAGGCCAATTTGGGTCATGTTGGCCACACGGGCGTGTGGGCCCAATATCTGGAACATCATGGGCTTGTAGGCCCATTTTCACTTTGATGATAAGGTTGCACGGGTTGCCCAAGTCTCATCTGTGAACTCATTGTAGGGTTGATAACATTACCTAGACCCCTAATTGACTGAAATGACTATATGACTGATATGATTAAGCCTGATGATGTCCCATTGATTTGATACTGTATTCCCTATTTACATGCATGATATTATGTTATAGCATGTCATATCTGTATATTGCATTGCATTGGGTTGGGGGATTATAATGTTCGGAGGAAGTTTTCTGAAATACCTCGAGCCGAATTTACTGAGAGCTCAGCTACAAACTACTGTCTAGTGCCGCATTCGGTACTACTTGGAGTGTAGGGATGGGTGGGTTGATTATATCCCCACATGGAGTGTAAGGTTGGATGGAGATGGTGTGTAGAGGCTGGATGGGTAGGATTTTGTGTTGCATATCATATCTTATCGACATCGTGATGGGTTAAAGCCCTACTACATGACTGTTTTTGTACTGAGATAGGCTAAGTCCCAAACTGGACTGATACTGATACTGAAATGGGCTTAAGCCCAAACTGTGATTATCTGTTTGCTGTCTGTTCATTTGTATGAGGATTACACACTGAGTTTACGTAAACTCACCCCTTCTGTTTAATCTGTATAGGTAATCCCCAAATTTAGGTGGATCGATGCGGCGGAGGACTTAGTGGTGGCCACACGACTTCTATTACACTGTTTACTACCAATTTATGATTTTACTTTTATTTGGGAGTATTTTGCTGTAATTATGGCCTTTACAAATTTTGATTTGAAATTCTGATTGTATACGGTTTTATGATTTAAATCTAGTAGTGTTAGGTAAAACTCGGGTTTTAATTGAAATTAATGTTTTATCAAAAATATCACGAATAAGCAAACTATTTAAAAAACTTCCGCAATAAAAATAAAAAATGTTTTGAAAGTGAATAACGAATTGTAAATGAATAATATTTTGAAAACAAACGACTCGATTTGAAGTTAACATAAGATAATAAAAAATGGTTAAATAGAAAAGAGCATTTAGCGACGACATATTTTTAGAAAAGCACTACCGTGTGACGTCGTCAGATTCGACCATAATGTCTAGGCTAATTTTGGGGTGTTACATTTAGTGGTATCAGAGTCAAGTTGCAAAAATCTGCTGTGGATGTGGGTTTTTAAGATGTGATTTTTATGAACTGATTTTTAAATTTTTTTACTGTAGTGTGGTACACCGAGTCTTCGGCGTCGATCCAGTTTTTCTGAAACTTTGAATTGTTTAAACGGAAACTAAAACTGTCTTTGATAGTATATCCTGAAACTGTTATAGGTAGTATATACTGACACTACTATAGATAGACTATTCTGAAAACACTTAAAATAGTGTATAATGAGACTGTAGTAAAACTGGTAGACATTGATTGACACTACGATGTATGAAACAAACTTTACACTTCTGATACCGTTTTTATAAAATATTTGTTAATAAACTCTGGAACTGTAAACTGATGCATAAAACTGTTAATACTGATAAAATACAATTAGACAATGAACACAAGAAGTACTCGCGGACGGGGTACAAGAGGCCGTGGTAGAGGCCGTAGAGGTGCTCGAGCTGGGTCTTCGTCATCTGACAATCTGCCAAATTTGGATACGAGTGAGATGCTAGTGTCGGTTGCTACTGACACTGGGTCTCAAGATCTTATGGCTGGGGATGATGCATTGTCCCAGGCTATGCTAAGGATATTGGAGAGGGTCACTGGGCCCAATACTGTATTTGGGGGCCGAGGGTTGGTTATGGAACGACTTCGGTCCAATGGAGCTGAGCTATTCAGGGGTGTCACTGGGGTCGCCCCTAGTGTGGCCGAGTACTGGATTGAGGCCACGGAGAGAATCATGGATGATCTAGAAACATGTACTGGCTAGTTTTATTGATGCACATAAGGTAAATTGATGAACGAAACTTTGATTAAGAAACTTGAATTTTTTTCTTTTTAATAGATTTGGATGATTTTTGGAAGATAATGATGAGTGATTTAATTCATTTCTCCACTCACTTGCCTACATACTATGATTAACACCTAATCATGTTACTTAATCATGTTTACTTAAATAGTTTTACGTTTATATTATATATTATAATGATAATTATAAAACTTAAATAACTATCATCATTATTATCCATTATAATATGAGAAACAATGGTTTAATAACCATTTAGGCCCATTGGTAAATTACCAATTGGGTCCTCAATCATTTTCCAATTTAAAATTCAATAGCAATTGGACTTTTTAGACCATAAACTTTAATTAATGATTTTCTCAATTTAATTACTTAATCTATATTTAATGTATTTTCATATTAATTTTGTTAAATCCTCTTATTAATCTTACAGACTCTGTTTACGAAAATGGGGTTCTGAAATCACATTTTTTGACATTGGCTAAAGTCGGGCTATTACTATTCTCTTATCCTTTAAGAAATTTCGTCCTCAAAATTTACCTAAAAAGAGGTGGGGATATTGAGATCTTATTATCACTTCCTACTCCCAAGTAGCCTATTTAGTGCTATGACTACACCATAAAACTTTCACTAATGGCATACGTTTGTGTAACGCCCCAAAAATCTAAGTATTTAATTTTTGCATGTTTTGACACAAATTGCTTGTTTGCTTTAATGGCTAAGTGATTTGGGTGTGTTTGGGAGAGTTTGGGAAGCCTGGGTTCAAGTCTTGGCCTTAGCAGAATTTTTAGTTTTGGTCTTAAATGAATCTAGACATTGATATATAGGCCTTATAAATATTAGTGCTTGTTTCATGACACAAAAGAGCTTGTGGTTCAGTGGCAAGGTGGCTTGTTGTGGAACTGTGAGGTCTGAGGTTCAAGTCCTGGGTTGCGCAATAGAGTATTTGCTACTTGAGCTGTGTAGGTACTGGAGTTGGACTGAAACACAACTAAGGGGAGTTTGAATGGAGTGGTTGGGGAAGTTGAGGAGAAATGGGTGGAGTGATACAAAGAGGGATAAGGGGAGAGATTTTAGGAGAAAATCAAGGAATTTGATTTGGAGGGAGTGTGTGCCGTTTGGGGTAATTCATGCCTTGAGAATTTGGCTGGGGTGGGAAAAGGTTGTCATTTTTGGCTTTTGGAAGAAATTTTGGGGTAGCATCTGCCGAATTTGGTCTTTAGGTACTAAAGATGTTCAGTTTTAGGTCAGTCTCGGGTTTCACCTATTAGCTTTTTGGTGCTAAATTTTGCCAAGTTTTGGGAAGTACCTCTTGGGTTTGTTTGCTTTCTTTTCTTTTCTTTCCTTTTCCCCTCTCCTCTTGTTGACGAATCCTCCCTTCTCTCTTTTTCCCTCTTCTATTCTCTGTTGGCCGAATCTCCTTCCTCTTCTTTTCTTCTTCTTTGGCCAAATAACCTCTTTGTTTTCATCGATTTTTCTCTGTCAGGCTTTCCCTCTTTTTACTGCCTAGCCGAATATCACCATTCGTTGTATCGTTCTCTATGTTTATCTTCCTCCGCTGTTTCTTGCTGTTCTATGCTGTAGGTTTCTTACTATCGGTAAGTGGTTATACTCCTCACTTGAGTAAACTTGTTCTCTTTTTTTCTCTTCTCTCAAAACCGAATACTCTTCTTCTTTATCCTTTGATTGCCTTTGGTTGATTTCTTCCTCATAATGTGTTACTCGTTGCGGTCTTAGGGTTTCCTTCGAGGAGTGGTGGTTTGTAAGTGGGTTGAAGTAGTCACAATCTTAGTGCTCAACGTTCTTCAAGGTAAGGATGGTGTTTTGGATTATGTGAAATAAGAGGGTGTTTTACCCTAACAATTAATGGACTAAATTTGGGTCTTGTTTGATTCTAGGTGGGCGTACGTGGAGATTTGCGCTCTTCTCGTAAGCAAGTGTGTAACCAGCCCACTGCAACCGTAGATCGGCGAAAAGCTGAAAAGCCGTAAGCACAGCGTTTGAGACTACACAGGTGTGCGATCGCTCGAGTGGTAAGCCCAACTTTCGATTCGTGGGCAAATGATCGAAATACCTCCGAGGGGTAAAATAACCTAAATACCCCCAAGGGGTAAAATAATCGAAATACCCCCGAGGGGTAAAATGACCGAAGTACTCCCAAAGGGTAAAACGACCGAAATACCATTGAAGGGTAAAATGACCGAAATACCCCTAAGAGGTAAAATGATCGAAAAACTCCCGAAAGATAAAATGACTGAAATACCCCTAAAGGGTAAAATGACCGAAATACCCCAAATGGGTAAAATGACTGAAATACCTCCGTTGGGTAGACTGACTGTTATACCCCTAAGAGTCGAAATGATTGTTACGACCTTATGTATGTATGATCATTTTGCTCTATGATATGTTTGACTATGATTAAATATGATATTTTGCATACACGTATGATTTATGACATGACATATTGCATGGGGTTGGGTTACTGTTATGGAGGAAGTATACTGTTTCTGGCAGCTTTGCTGCGATACTGATAATGGCAGCTCGGCTGCGATGCTACTACTGGCAACTTTGCTGCGATATTGGTGTGTTGGTTGGGTGGGTCGATTTTATCCCCATATGGTGTGTTGGTGTTGTGGAGGGGTGTGTTGGCTGGATTGGGATGGTTTGCATTATTGCACTGTACTGATATTGAACTGGGCTAAGGCCATACTGTTACTGCATGTCGTACTGATTGACTAATAGGGATTACTGTAAACTCACCCTCTTCTTTTAACTGTGCAGGTAATCCTCAGCCATAGGCGATTTGGTGCTGCGAGGGACTTAGAGGTGGCCACACAAATTGCTGCTATTCACACTTGCTTTTATTTTAATTTGAATTATAAGTTGGGTTTTGTTTATGTAATAAGGCCTTTGATTACATACTTTAAACTGCTAGTTAGGTGACGAACTTTTAAAATAATTACTATTTTCAAAAACACGAGCTTTAAACAATAAAATTTAAAAAGCTTCCGCGAATTTAGACCAACTTAATAACATAATTTCGGATAACTAAACAAACGTTTTGACTAGTTGGTTCATTAATTAATAATAAAGGGGTTGATTTTAAACTTAGAAACATATTTTTACCAACAGGTTCAATTTTTGAGAGACACTTCATTGTGACACACCAGATTCGCCCATAACGTCTAGGATGGGTTTGGGATGTTACAGTTTGTTTCTCAAGTCTTTCACTCATCGAGCTAAGATTTCTATTGGCTTTTCCTTGAACGTCAAATCAGCTTGCACTTCTATCGCCTCCACGAGTAACACAGTAGAAGGATCAGATCGATACTGCTGAAGCATTGACACATGAAATACATTATGTACTTGGGTCTTAACTTCCCTTTGCAACCAAAGCGCAAAATTTTCTTCCGTGGAGAGACTTTTACGAATACTTTCTTGCCCACAACATATTCACTTTCTTTCCGCTTCAAGTTAGCATATGCCTTTTGTCTATCTGAGGTTGCACTTATTCTTTCTTTTATCAATCTCATTTCATTTTTCGTTTCTTGAATTATATCTAACCTAACCATCTTCCTCACTCTCAATTCTAACAAGCATAAAGGTGTTCTACACCATCGGCCATATAAAGCTTCATATGGAACCAATTGAATGTTTGATTGGAAACTATTATTATAAATGAATTCTACTAGAGGAAAAATAATGTTCCCAACTAGCTTCAAACTCAATGATACAGGCTCACAACATGTCTTCTAATACTTGGATAACACGCTTTGATTGGTTGTTAGATTGGGGATGGAAAGGAGTGCTAAAATTCAACCTTGTACCTGAAGACTCATGCAATTGCTTCCAGAATCTTAAAGTAAAATGAGGATCTCAATCCGAGATAATAGACATAGGTACACTATAAAATCTTATTATCTTGTGAATATACACTTCAACAAACTTCTGGAGTGACCAATCTATTCTTACTACTAGAAAATGAGCAGATTTCGTTAATTGGCCAACTATTACTCAAATGACATTTCTTTTTTTCAACTAAGTTGGCTGACTAACAAAAAAATCCATTGCAATTTGTTTTCATTTCCACTTGGGAGTTGAAATAGGTTAAAGCAACCCAAAGGGAACTTGATGTTTGAATTTTACTCGCTGGAAAGTCAATCTGCCACCCTCATACTTGACCCGGTCACCAGGCCAAGGTATTGGTATGTCACATTAGTTGCCGAAACAACTAAAGAAATTTTAGATTGATTTATCATATTATTTGATTATTGCAGACCATTTCACTCCTATAGTATCAATTGAAATTAGAATAGAACTATTTATGAGCTAAAATAGTTTATACATTTCACAGTTTAGTTAATCCAATCAATATATCCTTCAATACAATACTTTTATTTATTAACTAACATTTCATCTAACATATCAATAACACATCAAATAACCATTATTCACTTATTATCTCATAAATTCTTTTAAACTTCTCATATGCATTAGTCATTCCAACACTTATAACAACTTCATAATATTTCAACCCTTCTACTATTTTTCCTCCTACTCCACTCCACTCCACTCCACTACATATTCTTATTGTACACTAATAAGATTCTTTAGCTTTTAATATAACATGCTTTCATGTAACATTAATTATGATTACACAAATCACATGTATATTCTTAGTAAAACTGTCCTTTCGAGTAATAGTCACTAAATTATTTTTATCTTTTTCTATAGAACTTGAAATTAGGATCCTTTTGTTTTTTTGAAACTAGAATCAATGAAAATTTTACCATAAAATTTGTAGAACTTCCAAATGTGACACCACAAACCCGACCAGAATGTATCGGCCTGAATCCAAAGTGACACATTAGTCACCAAAGTGACTCTCCAACACAAAATCACCTAAAGCACACCTAACCTTATAACACCTCAATTCTAACTAATAACTATCTAATCTTTTTGCGGAAGCTATTTGTAAATTCCTTTAGGGATTTAACCCTAAGGGTATTTAGGTCAGTTCACCACTTAAAGCTAAACGAACCCTATTTTAATTCTAAATGATTCCCAATTTTTTGATATTCAATTTATGAAACCCCTAAAATTCTTCTTAATTAGTCGTTTTCCTTAATTCGTTTATTCATTAAGGCTATATTAGTTAAGTTTTATTACCTTAATCACACATACAACTCCAATTATTTTAATTGCAACTAATAGACAACATGTGTATAATAATTTAAACATTCAAAATCATGCTTAACAAACAACAACTAAAACATACAATGGACTTACCTTAGTCACAAAGCTATCCACTCCATCACAAACTACAATTAAAATGTATGAGTGAAAATTTTAGGCTTCAATCACCATGTTATCATTTGGAAACATACAATAATACATTCAACATTTAACCATAAAACTAAACATAAAAAACTATATATATAACATCTAAAAATTAATATCCAAGTGTAAGTCTTAAACATCCATTACAAGTGTATCAAATTATCATAATTGATTGCCAAAATGCATTCTAATGCAACTATAGAAAAGTCCTTGATGTAGACTACCAAGTAGCCTTAAACTTGGACCAGCCTTGCCCTTACTCCTCGACTCCCCAAAGCTAGAAAAACTCTACACAAAGTTGTGAGGGTGTGAGCTGAAAAGCTCTGTGAATGGCCCTAATTTCAATAAGTAAATCACACCAAAGACATACTTAAACCAAGGCAAATCATGTATCAAATTTCAGGTATATGATCCATAGTTTCAATTATATTTTCACTCTCAATTATGGCATTCAATTGACTGAAATTTCCAGTAGCAATGCAACATCATAACATCATAAATCCACATGTTATTTCATGAGTAAAAATCACATTTATTTTGGCATATGAAAACATAATATATTTAACAAAAACACACTTATATTGACAAATGACAACCATGGCAAAATATAAACATGTGATCATGCATTGGATAAACAGATCTCCAATCTCCCAAATATCGAATACAATACTCCAGTTGAGTGGGGAGTAGCCACACACTCCCTTATGTCGCCTCAAAATCGCCAATGATTGACTGGAGAAAAAAGGCTCAACACTCCCTTATTCACTCTAACAAAATTAGTACTCCTAGAGCTATATGCTCACAAATAAATCCTGTAGTGGTGAGTACTCACTAATCCTAAGACATGCCATCTATATCCAATGGATCCACCATGCAATGTTGCCAATATAACCAAACAAGCTGAGCATAAACACTGATAATTATGCACTTAATTTAGTATATAAAAATTTAATTTAAAAAATGTCACTTAGTAATTTAAATATCAACATACATAAGCTCAATAAGTGTCTTTGTCCATGGATCTAAAACCAACTATAAACTCATCATCAAGTGCTCTAATATAGTAATCCATGCTCCAATTATTAATCAATACAATTCAAATAAACCATATCAAACACTCTATTCACAGTTTCCATAAATCATTTAGAAATATACTTTCGTAAAATTAAAATCAATTTTGAAATCTAAACCATTTGAGATACAATTGAATCACTAGAAACACAATTCAAAACCTCAATTTAGAATGTAAACATACATGTTTACCAATTTCCTTTAAAAACCACTCACGTCCACACTTTGTTTGTCAAGCCAAAGTGTATCAAGTTGCTATGTTTGGATCTCAATTCAAACTAGCAGTAGCCCCTTTTCAATGTGCATCATAAATTAAGGTAAAATACATGTTACAAGCTATCAGTAGCAATAAGAACATCAAAAAATCATGAACTAGATAGATCTGAAACGCCTCTTCAGTCTACCATACCAAAAACTCACGATCTAACCAAAATAGAAATTTTAGCCCCCAAATGACCATCTCATGTTCTAAACATCTTTCCTACTCTATCAACACAAAACCTAAGCATCAATTTCATCAAACAAACCGTTTCATAATTTTTTGAAAAATCAACTCACGCTTTTAGTTAAAAAAATAGATTTGTCAAAATTGATCAATCGAAAGAGTTTGATATTTTGTTTTCTGATCAAAAACCTCTTAATAAACATGATTTTAACTTAAATATCCATTTAAACTTGAATTCCAACTCAAAACCATGAATTTACCATTAATGAATTTCATGTTCAAGAGCTAAGAGATCAAGATTTGAAAAACCATTTTAATCAATTTAGATAGAAAATAATAATTAAAACAACCTTAGAATGAATTTAGAGTTGAGAAAATACCTTCAATCGATATGGAATCACTAATATTGAAGATTGGATCAAGATCTTTGAAGAACTCAGATGAGTTTTTTTCTCAACTTTGGAAATCTTTTTTTGGAGAATTTTGAGATAATAAAAGATAAGATCTAATCTTTGATATGTAGACTTCAAAAATGAAAAAGAAAAAAGAGAGAAAATGCTTAGAAATCAGGCGAGAATTGTGTGTGAAGTGAGGAGGCTGCAACATTTTTGAACTGAAAAACCCTCACCTAATTTCCAAAAATTGGGGAAATTGGCATTAGGCGAATCCCACGATTCCCTTGTTTTACTAAATAATCCTTTCCCTCCAAAATTCCAGAAATATTGGTAATTTTCCATTGAGCCACTCAAATAATTCATTTGCTTTGCAAGATTGTCCTATGCAATTAATATTTTAAATTATCTCAATTAATCCCCCATTTTAATTTATTTTTCAATTCTAATTTGACCCAAAATATTTATTTTACCCAAAAGTTATTTAAAACTATAAAATTAATTTTTCTAAAAATATTTTTATTTTTCAGAATATTATTTCTTGATTTTTAAATGAAATTAAGCTAACTAATAATAATAATTACTAATAAACCCGATTAACTCCTTATTTTCACTCGGAACTCTATAAACTTACCCGAAACTACAAGACCTATTTTTCGGGGCTTATAACTCTCCCATTTTAAAAGAAAGTTCATCTCCAAAATTTACCTAAACCAAACAAATACGGGTACTAACTCCTCATGATATCTTCCAGCTTCTAAGTAGCTTCGTTAGTCTTATGGTTGCGCCACAAAAAATTCACCAATAAAATTGTTTTACTGTGTAGCACCTTGACCTCATGGTCTAAGATTGCAATCAGTTCCTCCTCATATGAAAGGTCGGATCAAACCTCAATCTCCTTAATAGTAACAACATGGGAAGGGATCGATCAATACCTCCGAAGCATGGAAGACATCATGTATGCGCTCAAGCTTAGGTGGCAACAGAAGACAATAAGGCATCGGTCCAATCCGCCCAGTCACCTCATATGGGCCAATGAACCTCAGACTAAGCTTACACTTTCACCCGAACCTCAAAACCTTCTTCCAAGGTGAGACCTGCAGAAACACCTTATCACCAACCTGATACTCGATATCTCAATATCTCAATATCTCGACGTCTCAAGTCAGCATAAGATTCCTACCTGTCTAAAGCAGCTTGCAACCCCTCACAGGTAAGTTTCGCCTTATCCTCGATCTCACGAACCAAATCTGGACCCAAATCCTCTTCTCATCCATGTTAGACCAACATAGTGGAGTCCTACACTTCCTACCATAAAGTGCCTCAAACGGAGCCATCTGAATACTCCTTTGATAACTATTGTTGTAGACGAACTCAGCCAATGACAAATCTCACTCAAAATTGTCACCAAAATTAATAGCACAACTCGAAGCATATCCTCGAGAATCTAGATCACCCTCACAGACTGACCATTTGGTTGCAGATGATACGCTGCACTGAAGTGAAGCTTCGAACCCAAAGCCTCATGCAACTTCTTCCAAAACCTCGATGTGAACCGTGGATCTCTATCTAATATGGTAGAAACTGAAGCTCCATGCAATCTAACAATCTCCCTAACGTAAAGCTCAGCCAACTACTAAACATGAAAGTCGTACACACAGGCAAGAAATGCGTACACTACGTAAACCGATCCACTATCACTCAAACTGAATCCTTTCAAGATGGAGTCAATGATAATCCAGAAACGAAATCCATCGTGATTTGCTCCATTTCCACTCTGAAATATTGATCGGCTGAAGTAACCCAAACGGACGTTGATGCTTAGCTTTAACCCTCTGGGAAACTAAACATCTACCAACAAAATCAGCTACATCCTTTTTCAACCCTGGCAACCAAAAAAAACTCAAAGATCCTGATACATCTTGTTCCTATTGTTATACATAACATATAATCCTATGAGGCTCGGTAAGAATCATATGCCTCAGATCCCCGTCCATCGAAACACACATCTAATCTTTAAAGAAAAGGATACCATTAGCATTAAGACCAAAATCTCTAAGAACAGTTAACTCAACCTGATGGATACGACGAGTCAAATCCAATGTTGTTTCTCTTGAATTTGCTGTGCAACCATAAACAAACCACCATCATTGAAAACCGACAACTTTCCAAACACCGTCCTCAAGTCAACCAAGGACTTCTGACTCAAGGTATCAGCAACAACTTTCTCCTTTCCCGGATGATACTCACTCACACAATCTTAGTCCTTCAGCAGCTCAATCCAATGCCCTTGTCTCAAGTTCAGCTCCTTCTGGGTAAGGAGATACTTAAGACTCGTGCGATCGGTGTAGATCACACACCTCTCACCATACAGATAATGATGCCAAATCTTAAGTGCAAAGACTACGCTAGCCAACTCCAGATCATTGGTTGGATAGTTACACTCGTACAGTTTCAACTGCCTCGACATAAGCAACTACCTTTCTCTTCTACATCAACACACTACCCAATCCCGTGTAAGAAGCATCACTGAAAATAACATACTCCTTACCAGACTCTGGTTGTGTCAGTATAGGTGCTTCAATCAGAAACAACTTCAGCTTTCCAAAAGTCCTTTGCCTTTCATCTGTCCACTCGAAAGCATTATTCTTCCATAGCAACTTCGTCAATGGAGCAGCAATACACGAAAACCCTCGATAAAATGACGATAATAACCAACTAAGCCCAAAAAACTCCTAACCTCAGACATTGACCTCGGCAACTTCTAATCCAAGATCGCCTCAATCTTTTTCGGATCAACCCGAATACCCTCAGCTGAAACGACATGTCCAAGAAAAACCACATCTCAAATCCAGAATTCACATATGCTCAGTTTGGCATACAGTTGTTTATCCCTGAAGATCTAAAGAACCACCCTCAAATGCTTGTCGTGCTCATCCTTCGACCGAGAGTATACTAATATATCATCTATAAAAACCACAACAAACCTATCAAATAGGAGTGGAATACACGGTTCATCATGTCCATAAATGGGGCAGGTGCACTCGTCAACCCGAATGGCATGACAAGAAACTCAAAATGCCCATAATGAGTCCTAAACGCCGTCTTCATAACATCCGCATCATTTACCTTCAATTGATAATACCTAGATCTCAAATCAATCTATGATAAAATCAAAGCTCCTCGAAACTGATTAAACAAATCATCAATCCTCAGAAGTGGGTACTTATTCTTGATGGTCAACTTATTCAGCTGGCTATAATCAATGCACAACCTCAAACTCCCATCGTTCGTCTTCTCAAATACAACCGATGCTCCCCATGAAACACTAGGTTGAATGAAACCTCAGTCCAACAACTCCTACAAATGGAGCTTCAACTCTTTCAACTCCTTAGGTGCCATACGGTAAGGCACAATTGAGACTGGAACTGTACCAGGATAGAGCTCAATACCAAACTCTATCCAGCAAAATACAAGGCTTCTCCTTACGAAAAATATCCAGAAAATCACAGACTGCGTGAATATCATCCAACCTCAACTCGCTACTATCAGTATTCAGGATATAAGCTAGATAAGCTTCGTAACCTTTTCGAACTAGCTTCTCGGCTCCAAGCTCAGAAACCACATTGGAGAGCAACTCAGACCTCTGTCCAACAACAACAATTTCAGAGCCATCAATACAGCAAAGCGTCACCAACTTTGCCTCATAGTTGACCTTAGCCCGATGCTCGATCAACCAATCCATCCCAAGGAAAACATCAAATCCCCAGAACGGCAACTCTAAAAGATCCATAGGAAACAATTGTCCCTAAGCCATCAGAGGACAACGTCGATAAACCCGATCAACTACTACACTATCACCCACCAGACTCCTCACAGTAACACCCAACCTAGGTGTCTCTACAGAAATTCCCAACTCTTTAGCTACATCTCTCAGAATAAACGATCTCGTAGCACTAGAATCTATTAAAACTAGAAGAGGAAAAGACTATAGTGTGAATGTATCTGTGATGATGTCTATGGCATCTTTAGTCCAGGGCTCTCTAACTGCCTATATTGTAGTTGGACCTCCAGTCTCAACTCAAGTAACTCCTCTCTGACAAAACCCTCTACCACCATCACTTTTGCGTGGCCCCTCCCTCGAGCCGGAGCACGTATAGCAACAACGGTAGCAGCAGTAGACTAGTCTCTAGCCATAACTACCCTCTCAGTACAATCTTTAATGATGTCATTCAACATTTCACTAACATTTCATCTAACATTTCACTAACATTTTACTAACATTTCACTAACACATAATACTTCAATTTATTAACTAACATTTCATCTAACATTTCACTAACACATCAAATAACCATTATTCACTTATTGTCTCATAATATTTCAACCTTCTACTATTTTTCCCTCCTACTCCGCTCCACTACAAATTCTTATTGTACATTAATAAAACATGCTTTCATGTAACATTAATTATGATTACACGAATCACATATATACTCTTAGTAAAATTGTCCTTTCGAGTAATAGTCACTAAATTATTTTTATCTTTTTCTACAAAACACGAAATTAGGATCCTCTTGTTGTTTTTGAAACTAGAATCAATGAAATTTTTACCATAAAATTTATAGAATTTCCAAATGTAACACCCCAAACCCGACTAGAATGGATTGGCCAGAATCCAAAGCAACACATTAGTCACGAAAGTGACTCTCCAGCACAGAATCACCTAAAGCACACCCCAACCTTATAAAACCTCAATTCTAACTAATAATTATCTAATCTTTTTCGGAAGCGATTTGTGAACCATTTTAACCCTAAGGGTATTTAGGTCATTTCACCACTTAAAGCTAAACAAACCCTATTTTAATTCTAAATGATTACCAACTTTTTTATAGTCAATTTATGAAACCCTTGAACTTCTTTTTAATGAGCCATTTTTCCTTAAATTTTTTATTAATTAAGGCTATATTAGCTAAGTTTTATTACCTTAATCATACATAGAACAATAATTAATCTAATTACAACTAATAAACAACATGTGTATAATAATTTAAACATTCAACATCATGCTTAACAAACAACAATTAAAACATACAATGGACTTACCTTAGTGACAAAGCTATCCATTCTTAACAAACTATAATTAAAATGTATTAGTGAAAATTTCATGCTCCAATCACCATATTTTCAATCACTATGTTATCACTTAGCAACATACAACACTACACTCACCATTGAACTATAAAACCAAATAATAAAAAAACAAATATAACATCTCAAAATTAATATCCAAATGTAAGTCTCAAACATCCATTGCAAGTGTATCAAATTATCCCAATTGAGTGTCATAATGCCTTCTATTGTATTTATAGAAAAGTCCTTAATCTATACTACCAAGTAGCATTAAACTTGGACCAGGTTGCCCTTGCTCCTCGACTCCCGAAAGCTAGAAAAACTCTACACAAAACTGTGAGGGTGTGAGCTGAAAAAACTCAGTGAATGGCCATAAATTCAACAAGTAAATCACACAAAAGACATACTTAAACCAAGGCAAATCATGTATCCAATTTTAGGTATATAATCCATAGTTTCAATTATATTTCACGCTCAATGATGGCATTCAATTGATTGAAATTTCTAGCAGCAATGCATCATCATAACATCATAAATCCACATGTTATCCCATGGGTAAAAATCACATTCAATATGGCATACGAAAACATAATATATTTAACAAACACACACTTATATTGGCAAATGACATCCATGGCAAAATATAAACATGTGATCATGCATTGAATAAACGTATCTTAAATCTCCCAAATATCGAATACAATAATCTGGTTGAGTGGGGCGTAGCCACACACTCCCTTATGTTACCTCGAAATCGCCAATGACTGATTGGAGAGAAAAGGCTCTACACTCTCTTATTCACTCCAACAAAGTCAATACTCCTAGAGCCATATGCTCACAAATAACACATGTAGTAGTGAGTACTCATTAATCCTATGGCATGCCTTCTATATCCAATGGATCCACCATGCAATGTTGTCAATATAACCAAACACACCAAGCATAAACACTGATATTTAAGCATTTAATTCAGCATATAAAAAATTAATTCAAAGTATGTAACTTAGCAATTTTAACATCAACATAGATAAGCTCAATAAGTGTCTTTGTCTAGGGATCTAAAACCAACTATAAACTCATCATCAAGTTCTTTAGTATACAGTAGTCCATGCTCCAATTATTAATCAATACAATTCAAATCAACCATATCAAACACTCTATTCATAGTTTCCATAAATCATTTTGAAATATGCTTTCATAAAATTAAAATCAATTTTGAAATCTAAACCATTTTAGATACAATTGAATGACTAGAAAAAAAAATCGAAACCTCAATGCAAAATGTAAATAGGCATGCTTACCAATTGCCTTTAAAAACCACTCACATTTACACTTTTCTTATCAAGCGAAAGTGTATCAAGTTGTTGTGTTTGGACCTTAATTCTGATTAGCAGTGGGCCCACCTCGATGTCGATCTTAGGCAGTGGTAAAATACATGTAACAAGTTATCATTAACAATAAGAAAATTGAAAAATCATGAACTACACAAATCTGAAATGCCTTTCCAATCTACATTATAAAAAACTCACGATCTAGTCGAAACACAAATTTCGTCCCCTAAATGATCTTATCTGCACCAAAAATCATTTCTAAACATCATCCTTAATCTACCAACACATAACCTAAGCATCAGTTTCATCAAACAAACCGTTTCATAATTTTTTGGAAAATCAACTCATATTCTTGGTTAAAAAAACAGATTTGTCAAAATTGATCAACCAAACGAGTTTCATCTTTTGTTTTCTGATAAAAAACCCCTTAGTAAACATGATTTGATCTTAAATATCCAGTTAAGCTTGGATTACAACTCAAAACCATGAATTTACTATTAATGGATCTCATGTTCAAGAGCTAAGAGATAAATATTTGACAAACCATTTTAATCAATTTAGATAAAAAAATAATGATTAAGACAACCTTAGAATGAATTTAGAGTTAAAAAAATACCTTCAATCAATTTGGAATCACCAATATTGAAGATTGGATCAAGATCTTTGAAGAACTTAGATGAGTTTTTTCTCAACTTTGGAAATCTTTTCTGGAGAATTTTGAGAGAATAAAAGATGAGATCTAATCTTTGGCATGTGGAATTCGAAAATGAAAAAGAAAAACAAGCGAAAATGCTTAGAAATCATATGAGAATTGTGTGTGAAGTGAGAAGGCTGCAGCATTTTTGAATTGAATAACCCCCAACAGATTTCCAAAAATTGGGGAAATTGCCATTAGGGCACTCCCACAATTCCCTTGGTTTACTAAATAATCCTTTCCTTCCAAAATTCTGAAAATATGGGTAATTTTCCATGAAACCACTCAAATATTTTCCTTATTTTGCAAAATGGTCCTATGCAATTAATATTTTAAATTCTCTCAATTCAACTTTCGTTTGAATTTATTTTTCAATTCCAATTTGACCCAAAATATTTATTTTACCCAAAAATTATTTACAACTATAAAATAAATTTTTCTAAAAGTATTTTTATTTTCTTGATTATTATTTCCCGATTTGTAAATGAAATTAAGCTAACTAACTAATAAAAAAATTACTAATAAACTTGATTAACTCCTAATTTTTATTCGAAACCTGGTAAACTTACCCGAAACTACTAGACCTACTTGTAGGGCCTTACACCACATAAGCTAATTAATATAGATTTTTCCTCAAACCTTCTCATGTTCTATTGCTAGGCATCTCTGACCCCTTTCGACTAAAAAATAAATATCTTTCAGTACAAATCTCATATTATGTTACCATTTGTTTCCCTTGAAAGTGACCTCATTAATATTTCAGGCATATAAATTTAATCTCCTAAATTTTTTACAATTTATAATTATTTTTCAAAGTCAAAAAAGGGGAACCCAAAATTATTCTGATGTTGTCTCACAAAAATTATTATATCTCACAATCTACAATTTCATTGATTGCACTGTTTCTTCTATGAAAAACTAGAATCATTAAGCCCTAAAATCATATTTGATTCAATCTCTAAAATTTTGGTGAATTTTCAAAGTAGAGTCACATCTCTTGTCCAAAATTGTTTTTAGTAAATTTCTCTACTTTTCCATGGTTCTTTACTTTATTTTCATTTAATCATACATAGTCATTAAACCTTTGATTTATATTCAATTTCTTCACTCATGTTTAAGTTTAGACAACATACTCATTTCTTCATTCTTAATATTTTTTACAACATACATCATATTATTTCTTACTTGAAAGCTTAGTATTTCAAGTTTCTACATGTCATGCTTCATTACATACTTTCTATTTCAATAATTTAGATTAAAATACACATTTTATACATTTCATTTTCAACATTTTTAATTCAATTTATTGAATATAAGTATGGTTTGTATGAAAACTTACCTTTTTCTGTTCAGAGTTTCTTCCCATTTTCCTCACTTCCATTTCTTTCTCATATTCCTCACTGTCCTTCTCCTTTCTTCTAATTTTCTTCACTTTCATCTACCAATTTTGGTGGATTGTCGTTACATCCACCGAATTAATTCCACTACTCAACCAATATTAACTGGTAATATAAGGAAAATAGGGTATCAATCCCACGAGGAGGCTTGTGTTAAATCTATTTGAGGAAAATTGAAATAAAACTAAATGCAAACCGCACACACGCACACAAAAGGGGGGTTTGTTTCAATGTTTGCTTGCTAGAAATTAAAGTAATGAACGAGGGTAAATTTAAATTGAGAATGCTTGGAATCGAGAATCAAATAGATAGAAAGAGTGCTTAGTTATCGACTCCTTAATTCACCAAACACAAGTAATTGTGACTTGAAATTATCCTAGAAAATCAATTCAATAGCAAGGCTGTAAAATCACTTACGAAGCGACTTCCGACCTCTACCAGTTTTATTCCAATTAAGAAACATTCTTAACTGAGAACTACCCTTAATCAGCCCTATGTTCAATTGATCAAAGATGCATTGGGTACTAGAGAGACTTCACCTAACATTAACCATAGAAAATCCTCCAGCGGCTTCTATGTAATTAAATCCGTAGTTGTTCTAATTAGTGGCTAGTTATCACCAATTCTAAGTCTAATTAAGAAATAAGATTACTAGATTTTACCTTAGACGATTATGAGAAAATTCTTAAATTAACTAAGTGATCAATCCAATTGATTTAGAAAAAAAACCTTGAAGAATAAACAACTATGGAATACCGAATTTAAATTCAGAATAAAATGTGTCTTTGGATCAACTTGTATTTGACTTCATAAGTGTCTAACTAAGGAAAAGAAATTTAGCCACTCATAGTAAATAAATCAAAGCAAAATTAATTGAAAACATAGTGAATTTCGAATTAATCTTGTTTACAAATACTACTCTAATTGTCGAGCTTCCCTCCACCAAAGTTGATGAACTCTTGGAGTGATTTTCAGCTCCTTGATTGGCACTTGCTACATTGATTAGAGGTGCTTGTGCTTGCTGAATTACTCGATCCTCTCTCTCAATTTTTCTCTCCAATTTCTGTCCTCCCCTTGCTGGTTCTTCTCACTCTGTTTGCCCCCTGCTGGTAGGAGTCATCCTGTTTTTTTATGGGATAAAATGAGCCTCAAATCAGGTAAGGAAATCAGAATAAAATAACCTCAAGAAAATTAGAGTTTCACTCCAATTTAACTACGGGAATTAAAATCAAAGTTAAATCTGATTCCCTTGCTAACTGATCACACAATTTCAGCCTCATTCACCTCCAAATTGGACAGAATCTTACTCTTGTTTTCAGGGTCTTTTGTAGTTGACTTGGTTAATTCGACTTTGCATTTGTACCAAGTCAAATTTAATTTCAAAATCAGCATATGATAAGCTCTATCCATCAGCTCCATTCGTGGGAATTAGATTCCCAATTGGGTTCATTCGAACCACCTAAATGTACCTACCTTGCACCATGACTTAAAACAACATTAAATCATCGAATTGGAACGAAAATAAATTAGCAAGGCATAAGATACATTTAATGTAAATTGAGCTAATTAGAAACCAATTGATCAAGAATTCATCAATAATTAAGGTAATTAGTGGAATAAGTTAAGCTCAAAATTGAACTTAACAAACTCCCCCATACTTAAGCTATTGATCGTCCTCGAGCAATTTCAAAGATTTGAGAATCGAAACACAAAAAAAAATATCATGCTAGATTCCAAGAAATCAAATCGAATCTGGAGTGTTGCACCTTTTCATGCTCAGAATAAATTTTAAAATTGACAATCATGAATTTCGGTTCATCAAAAGAGAAAATTTGTTTCAAAGTCACAAGGATATATATAAACTATTTAAAAACGAACTCCAAAATAATCAAAAATTAAGAGTGCTTCCTTGATCAATCCTCATCGAAAAGGTGTTTAGCACGCATCACTCAATGTGTTTAAGCTAATACATTACTCTCAAATTGAAATCGAAAATAATTAACTACCATAGGCTTGCTTGTCCACCTTATCTATAACATAACGCATTAAAATCCATAAACATGATTGAGGCTAAACAAAGGTTGTAATGGGGCTAAGGTAATGTACAAGGACGGAAGGAATTTATTTGGACAGCGGAGCTAGTACTCTAAGCAAGTTAAATTCATCATTCGAAAGTCATCATTCATAATTCTGATTTTTTTCTTTTTCTTTTTTCGATCAATCAGCCCTTCATCACTTAAACAATCTCTATTTTCATCCACTTGATACGACAGATTTGCTTTAATTTAATTGCACATTACTTCCTTACATTAGAGTATTCCCCTGCATAATAGGGAGGCTACAACTTACTAATTATTACATTACTAATCAGCCTCTAATTTCAGTGAAAAATCACTCAAATTAGCACAATAATCAGCCAACAATCCTTCGATAAAATCTAAAAATCAAGATGAACTCCCAATTGAATTAACTAGCCTAGAGAAGGTGAGTCAAGATCATTCAAGCTTGGTTCAATTTCTGGAGGTAAATCAATAAAATTGGGGTATTAAGGCTTCAAATTGGCTAACTAATTGGAGATAGTGTCAAGGTCGGTCTATGTGGATAACGTGCTTGTATCCTAATACCTCTTAAATCATGTTCATGTGGATCAAATGTATTACTAGACTCAATAAGATCTAAAGTAATTTCTAGAGTAATTGACAATTGATAACAATAATCACACATGAATAAATAATAATGCTCTCACTAGTTGGCATGGATGTCCCAACTTCACACTCTAGGCTCAAATTTCTCACAAGGGCCACATGATTGGTCAATTTAGCAAACTAAATTTAATCCAATTCTGATTTTAAAGTACAAAATTAAGTATGGAATTGATTTTTTTTTATTTCGAACCAAAATCAGTCAATTGAAAACAAAATTGAATGCAACCAATCGACACATAACAATCAACATCAAATATGTTAGAAAATCAATGAAATGATTCTCCCCCATACTAAATGTTTGCATTGTCCCTAATGCAAAAGAAAATTAAAAAGTACTAATGAAAAGAAACAATAAAAACGTAAAAGATGAAAGAAGAACTTCTCTAAATTGGTGGGTTGCCTCCCACAAGCGCCTTTGTTTGATGTCGTTTGCTCGACATTGCAATTCCTCAAGGGCTCTCAAGATTGATCTCCTCCATCCAAGCTGCTTGCTCCCCTTCATGGAAATGCTTCATCCTATGACCATTCACCTTGAAAATTTTATTAGTTTTGAGGCTCCTAATTTCTATTGCCCCATGATGATGCACTTCAGTTATTATAAATGGTCCAAGCCACCTTGATTTTAACTTACCGGGAAACAATTTAAGCTTAGAATTAAATAGTAGTACCTTCTCACCTACCTTAAATTCTTTGCGAATCAGCTTTGAGTCACGAAATGCTTTCGACTTACCTTTGTAGATGACCGAATTGTCATATGCCTCTAGGCGTAACTCCTCCAACTCTTGGAACTTTGATTTGCGCTCTTCCCATGCTAAACTATAGTCCAAATTACATTGCTTAATAGCCTAAAATGACCTATGTTCTATTTATACGGGAAGATGACATGCCTTCCCAAAGACAACCATATAAGGCGACATCCCTATTGGAGTTTTGTAGGCTGTTTGAATAGCCCACAATGCTTCATCTAGTCTTTGGCTCCAATATTTCCTATTAGGCTTGACAATTTTCTCAAAAATTCCCTTAATTTCTTTGTTGCTACTCTCGGCTTGCCCATTGGTTTGAGGATGATAAGCTGTTGATACCTTATGGGTAACACTATATTGTGCAAGTAAAGTTCTCAAGGTTCGATTACAAGATTGGGTTCCCTTATCACTAATTATAGCCCTTGGCACACCGCACCTATTCAAGATGTTGGCCTTAAGAAGTTTCACAATGGTTTTAGCATCATCAATCCTAGTTGGAAATGCTTCTACCCATTTCGACAAGTAATCAACACATACAAGAATGTATAAATAACCGAAAGAGGAAGGGAAAGGCCCCATAAAATCAATGCCCCACACGTCAAATATATCACAAACATAGAAATTATATAATGGCATTTGATTTCTACTACTTAAGTTGCCAGTTCTTTGACATGATGCACAATTTTTACAAAATGCATATGAGTCCTTATGAATGGTCGGCCAAAATAACCCATACTTAAGTATCTTATGGGCTATTCTCTTTGGTCCAAAATATCCTCCACCCTCTCGAGAATGACAAAACTTAAGCACAAATTAGATCTCACTATCATCGACACAACACCTAATCATTTGGTCGTTACAAAATCGCCAAAAGTATGGCTCATCACACAAGTAGAATCGGGCTTGACTTGTAATTTTTTCTCTCAAGTGTTTAGGTGCATTCGTGGGGACCTCTTTGGTCACTAAGTAGTTCACTATGTCGGCATACCATGGTACAATAGTAGACACACTATAAAGTCTCTCATCAGGAAATAGATCACTAGGCTCACTCCTCACATCCTCGGTCTCTATCCTACACAAATGATTAGCCACAAAGTTCTCTTTACCCTTCTTATATTTAATCTCTAGGTCGAATTCTTGCAAGAGCAAAACCCACCTAATAAATCTAGGCTTGGATTCTTTCTTATGGAACAAGTATTTAAGAGCACTGTGATCAGAAAATACAATGACTTTAACTCCTAACAAGTATGCTCTAAATTTCTCTAAGGTAAAGACTATGGCATAGAGTTCTTTCTCGGTCGTGGTGTAATTGCATTGAGCCGGGTTTAATAGCTCACTAGCATACCTAATTACATGGGAATCTCTACCATTTCTTTTTCCTAGTGCCGCACCAACAGCCCTATCACTAGCATCGTATAAAATCTCGAAGGGTAATGCATAAATTGGTTATTGAATGATAGGTGTTGTGATCAATTTTAGTTTCAATTCATCAAAAGATTTTTTACAATTCTCATTAAATTAAAATGTGACATACTTACCTAGCAATACACATAAAGGTGAAGATATTTGTGAAAAATTCTTGATGAACCTATGGTAGAAACCTACATGCCCTAAGAAAGATCGAATTTCTTTTATAGTGCTCGGATGGGGTAAGTTTTTAATCACCTCAAGCTTAGCTCGGTCAACTTCTAAACCTCTAACTGAAACGACATGATCCAAAACCACACATTTCTCAATCATGAAATAACATTTTTCAAAGTTCAATATCAAATTTGTATCAATGCAACGCCTGATGCAAACATTGATCAAATGACTCACCATCAACAATAAAGTTATCCATAAACACCTCCATAAAATGCGAAATAAAATATGAAAAAATGCTCATTATACGTCTTTGAAATGTGGCCAGTACATTGCATAATCTGAAAGGCATTCTCTTGAAGACATAGGTTCCAAATGGGCAAGTGAAAATGGTCTTTTCTTGATCCTCGGCTGCGATTGAAACCTGTAAGTAACCTGAATAGCCATCTAAGAAACAAAAATCTGAACGACCAGCTAGCCTTTCTCACATTTGATCCATGAATGGGAGAGGATAGTGGTCTTGCTTAGTGGCTTTGTTTAGCTTCCTATAGTCTATGCAAACCCGCCAACCGTTTTGCACTCTTGTAGGAATTTCTAACCCTTCCTCGTTGGTAACTATTACGATTCCTCCTTTCTTAGGGACAACATGGATCGGACTTACCCATTCCAAATCAGCTATAGGATAGATAACATCAGCTCTAACCATTTTAAAATTTCTTTCTTAACCACCTCCATCATTGGCGGATTCAATCGGCGTTGGGGGTCTCTCTTAGGGGCTGAATTTGGTTCTAAGGCTATCTTGTGAGTGCACAAGGTTGTACTAAGTCCCCTAATATCAGCTAGTGTCCAACCGAAAGCTTCCCTATGCTCCCTAAGAACTCTAATCAGCTTGGATTCTTGGGTTTTGGTTAAGGCATTCGGCACTATCAAAAGTTTTATTCTCACCTAAATAGATATACTTTAAATTTTTGGGTAGCCTTTTTAGCTCAAGTTTAGGTGGCAAAATCAGTGAGGGAATTTGTTTATCAGTCACCTCAATGCTAGGGAAAATCGGTTTAGAGTGTGTCAATTGAGGAGAGTTAATGCACAAACCAAATCAATCAAAAAATCAGAAACAAAAAATTCATGATTATTCATATCGGTATCGAAAATACTTTTAGTTAGAACACTCTCTAACTCATCATCCTCTCCTAATTCATAGATATTTTGAACAAGATTATCAATTACATCAAGGGCATACACAGAATCAATATCAGTGGGATATCTAATAGCATCAAATATGTTAAATTTTATTATCTCACCATCAAACTCCATAGTTAAGTTCCCCCTATGTACATCAATTTTTGTCCTAGAGGTCTTAAGAAAAGGTCTACCTAGGAGTAGGGGTACATCACTCGAACTAACATTTGGTCCCATGTCCAAGACATAAAAATTGGCCGGAAAGACTAACTCGTTTACTTGCACTAGGACATCTTCTAAGACGCCATGGGATAGGCATTACTCCTATCAGCAAGTTGAATTATCAATCCCGCTTCTTTTAATGAACCTAAGTGTACCTTGTCATAGATACTCTTAGGCATGACATTTATAGAGGCTCCTAAATTGAGCATAGCTCTATCAAGTTTAAGGTCTCCTATCTTACAAGGTATCAAAAACATTCCAGGATCTTTGCACTTAGGTGGGAGTTTCTTTTGAAATACTGCGCATACATTTTCACCTAAACTAATTCTCTCGTTTCCAATCAATTTTCTTTTAGATGTGCATAATTCTTTTAAAAAATTAGCATATCTAGGCACTTGTTTAATTGCATCAATTAATGGAATATTAACTTGTACCTTACAGAAAGTTTCCAGGATTTCAGCATTGACATCGTCTGCTTTTTCCTTCCTCAAACGCTGCAGAAAAGGGGCTTTCGACACATAAGATCGCTATTGATTATTAGTGCTCGACCCACCTTCAATTTGCGGCTCAAGGGGCTGCGTCTGCTGCTCCAAATTTGTTGCGTCACGCGAAACAGTGGGCTACTGTAGGTGCGATTTTTCTGCCTTCCTTGGGGCTATTCGTGGTTGTTGTATATCAGCCATTGGCATAGCTGAATTCTCCTATATTTTATCACTGAATCGGACCTTTTTTACCTCAGTTTTGTTCTCTTCATCATTGTATCAAACTTTTTTCAGAATAAGTTTCAATTCATTCCTATTTCTCAAAGTTATTGCACTAACATTGTCCCTCAGATTTGTCACCGGTTGTGATGGCAATCGATTGTTTGCTTGAGGTTGAAAATTTCCAAGGTTAATATCAGTCGAAGAAGCTCAAGTTTGTAATTGTTTCACGGCTGATTCAAGAGCCTAGAATTTCCCATCGGTCTCCTTCTTTTGATCGGACATCATCTTCATCCTTTGCTCAAGCATGGCATGAGTCTTAGTCTTGGCATTTAGGTTTTGTTGGGGCTGTTGTGGTGTAGGGGGTGTGGCTTGGTTTTGGTACCTTAAATTAGGGTGGTCTCTCCATCCTTCATTGTAGGTGGCTGAATACGAATCATACCTTCTCTGATTTGAGAAAACGACATTAATTTCCCCTTCTTGCGATATAGGACACATATCCGAGGCATGTCCCTCTAAACAGCAAATACCACACAGTGAAGCTTTCAAATTGCTTCCAGTCATTAACTTTCTCACCATAGCTATTAAGTTAGCTAATTGTGCTTCCATCATACTCAATTGCCCCTCATCCACTCGTCTACTCAAATTGGCCCTCCTCAGGCCAAATTGCTGTGTGTTTTGCGCCATATTAGCAATTAAATTTCGGGCTTGCTCAGGGGTTTTGTCGACTAGCGCACCTCCACTCGCTGGATCAATCATACCTCAGTCTTGTGGAGTCAACCCTTTATAAAAGTATTGTACCAAGAGCTGCTCACTAATCTGATGTTGCGGATAGCTTGCACATAACCGTTTAAACCTCTCCCAGTACTCATATAATGACTCACCTACCAGCTATTTTATCCCACAAATTTCCTTCCTAATCGACCCTATCCGTGATATCGGAAAAAATTTCTCAAGAAAGGCTTTATACAGCCCCGTCCAAGTCGTGAATGAACCCAGTGGCATGTAACATAACCAGTCTTTTACCAATCCTTGTAATGAGAAAGGAAAGGCTCGGAGCTTGATTTGTTCTTCCTCAATACCGTCCGGCTGCATGGTTGAACAAGTGATCATAAATTCATTAATATGTCGGTATGGATCTTCACCCGGCAGTCCATTAAATTTTGACAACAAATTTAGGAGTCCCGAGTTGAGTTTTAAGGGCCTATTAAGGGTGGGGTAATTGATAGATAGAGGCTGGGCAGTGAGGTTAGGTACGACCAATTGCTTCAAGGTCTGGTTGGCCATATCGATGTCTTCTAAATCAATAATCTCGGCGTGAGTGTTGCAAGTTTCATCTTGCTGATGGGTGGTTCTAGCAGGGGACTTCGATGTTCGCCATCCGCTCCTTAATAACATAAACTAAAGGAATAAATCTAGTTGCAAAAACAAAAACAAGAACACAAAATAAGTTCTAAAAATCAAATAGATTCGACGACGTCGCTTCCCCGACAACGGCGCCAAAATTTGGTGGATTGTCATTACATCCACCAAATTAATTCCACTACTCAACAAATATTAACTTGTAATATAGGGCAAATAGGTTATCGATCCCATGAGGAGGCTTGTGTTAAATCTATTTGAGGAAAATTGAAATAAAACTAAATGAAAACCTTACACACGCACGCAAAAGAGGGGTTTGTTTCAATGTTTGCTAGCTGGAAATTAAAGTAATGAAGGAGGGTAAATTTAAATTGATAATGCTTGAAATTAAGAATCAAATAGATAGAAAGAGTACTTAGTTATCAACTCCTTAATTCACCAAACACAAGTAATTTTGACTCAAAATTATCCTAGAAAATCAATTCAATAGCAAGGCTGTAAAATCACTTACGAAGTGACTTCCTACCTCTACCAGTTTTAATCCAATTAAGAAATGTTCTTAACTGAGAACTACCCTTAATCAGCCCTATGTTCGATTGATCAAAGATGCATTGGGTACTAGAGAGACTTCACCTAACATTAACCATAGAAAATCCTCCAGCGGCTTCTATGTAATTAAATCCGTAGTTGTTCTAATTAGTGGCTAGTTATCACCAATTCTAAGTCTAATTAAGAAATAAGATTACTAAATTTTAACTTAGATGATTATAAGAAAATTCTTAAATTAACTAGGTGATCAATCCAATTGATTTAGAAAAGAAACCTTGAAGAATAAACAACTATGGAATACCGAATTTAAATTCAGAATAAAATGTGTCTTTGGATCAACTTGTATTTGACTTCATAAGTGTCTAACTAAGCAAAAGAAATTTAGCCACTCATAGTAAATAAATCAAAGTAAAAATTAATTGAAAACATAGTGAATTTTGAATCAATCTTGTTTACAAATACTACTCTAATTGTCGAGCTTCCCTCAACCAAAGTTGATGAACTCTTGGAGTGATTTTCAGCTCCTTGATCGGCACTTGCTACATTGATTAGAGGTGCTTGTACTTGCTGAATTACTCGATCATCTCTCTATTTTTCTCTCCAATTTCTATCCTACCCTTGCTGGTTCTTCTCACTCTGTTTGCCCCCTGCTGGTAGGAGTCATCCTCTTTTTTTATGGGATAAAATGAGCCTCAAATCAGGTAAGGAAATCAGAATCAAAAAATCTGATCTAATCCCCATAATTTTTGCTCATCCTATCGCACAAAATAAGCTCAAGCCAATTAGAGTTTCACTCCAATTTAACTACTCAAAGGCTGAATTGGATTCTTTATTTTACACACTAGGGTCGGTCATAGCTAGGGGAACGAGAATTAAAATCAAAGTTAAATCTGATTCCCTTGCTGACTGATCGCACAATTTCAACTTCATTCACCTGCAAATTGGATTGAATCTTGCTCTTATTTTCAAGGTCTTTTGTAGTTGACTTGTTTAATTCGGCTTAGCATTTTTACCAAGTCAAATTTAATTTCAAAATCAGCATATGATCAGCTCTATCCATCAGCTCCATTCGTGGGAATTGGATTCCCAATTGGGTCCATTCGAACCACCTAAATGCAACTTCCTTGCACCATGACTTAAAACAAAATTAAATCATCGAATTGGAACGAAAATAAATTAGCAAGGCATAAGATACATTTAATGTAAATTGAGCTAATTAGAAACCAATTGATCAAGAATTCATCAATAATTAAGGTAATTAGTGGAATAAGTTAAGCTCAAAATTGAACTTAACAAATTTCTTGCTTCTAAATTGGTGAACATACTTTCTATTATCTTTACTTGACTTTTCCTTTTGGGTGACTATGGGAATTATTAAAGAATTTGAGAGAAAAAAATGAGATTTCATGGTAAGGACCAAATTGTAAAAGAAGGAAAGTTTTTCCCTCCATTTTACAATTTACATTAGGGAGGGAAGGATGAAGAAAACTCTTCATCTTTCCTTCCTTTTATATTATCATTTTATTATTAAAATATTTTAAAAAATATCTAATTTATTTATTAATATATTATTTAATTAAATAAATTATTTAAAATATCTCTCATATCATCATTACACCCAACAATTATCTTTCTTACTAAATAACCATTTTACCTTTCATGTTTATTCAAAAAACCATCATTGAGTCACTACTTACTTTTGGTAAATTTGTGATTTAGTCCTACTTATTTCTCCACTTGTTCAATTTGGTCCTTACATGCCAATTCCACGTCATAATAAAATGGGTTATTTTTACTCTTGGTCCACAAAATGTTCACATATTTATGATTTAGTCCTTGCTTTAGACTAGCAATTCTTAACCTTCTCTTTTATCATCTTTATATCTCCCCCTCATTTTACATGAAATCAATTATACATTATTTAATTTAACACTACTTTTATAATATATCAATTTTTTGGAGTGTTACAGTCAAACATTTTGCAACATATTCAACGATTTTCCTTTTCGTACTTGGCCATCAATACAATTCTCGTAGATCATGATACATTTTCAAACCACCAGGATGCATAGTGCATGCCCCATTGATTGTCAACTTATTCAACTGTTGATAATTAATACAGAGCCCCATTGACTCATCTTTCTTTTTGAAAAATAATACTAGGGCTTCCCAAGGTGATATACTGGGACGTACAAGGCCTTAGTCTAGAAGATATTATAATTGAACTTTTAGCTCTCTAAGCTTCATTGGCGACATACAATAAAGGGCAATAGACACTAGATTTGTACCACGAGTAAACTTTAATTTCAAATTCAACCTATTAATTAGAAGGTCATAGTAACAACTTTTTCTGGAAACTCGCATACTACTTGAGTCTTATTTATCTTGCTTTCATCCAAATTTGAGTTAATGACATTGTAACACCCTAACCCGTATCCGACGTCAAAATAGGGTTAAGGAGTATTATCGAATAAACATAACTTAAATCATTCATTTCCAAACATTTCAATAAACATAGCATAATCCATTAATATACATGCATATCTCCCTTATTCGAGCCCTCGAGGCCTTAAAATCACTTTAGAAACAACTCGGGAACATTTGAAACTTTGGGGAAAAGGTTAGAAAAATTCAAACTGCAGGGGTCACACAGTCGTGTGTCTCACTGGAAACACGAAAATGTACACACTTTTTCATGCCCTTTTTAACTCAAATTCATGCAAATTCGTAGTAATTCTTGTCGAAAAATTTATAATAATTATAAAATAATTAAATTGTACTTAAATTATTAACATGTTGAATTTTAATTAATTTTATAATAAAATTTGATCATTTTCGACATATTTGCACAAAAGACGAAAATTGGCTTCGCAGATACTGCAAGAAGCGCAAAACCGAGAAGTGATTTTTGAAGCATCAAGGCAAATTAATTTTTCAGCCGAAGATGGTCCAAATTATGAATATTAATTCAAAATATAATTAATTTTAATTTTAATCCAATTTATTTTGGGTTAAATAATTACTATTAATTAATTATGAAAAGAGGCCCAGTTGAGCTGAACCTAGAAAGCCGATCCAACCGAACACTAGGCTACCCAAAACCGTCCCACATGCAGACACAATTAGCTTATTTGGCTGATTTGTCTTGCAAAATAGCCATTGAGGACACCTAGAATTTGCATTAAAACCCCTCCACTATTCATGCCTTTCTAGTTTTGCCCCTACCTTAAAATAGCAAGTTTGAAACCTTCAAACTTACCACATTTGTGACCGACCATGGGGGGGACTCTATGACTGCTTATTTTTTCTATTTTTAGCAGCATACTCAACCTATAAAACCCTCCTTGGCTGCTCATTTGAAACACATCTCAAAACCTTTCATCTTTTCACTTTTCTCTCACTTTCTCTCTTCAATCCCCTTCCGTTGTTCTTTATTTTCTTCCCCATTCCCTTGCCAAATTCACCTTTTGAAAAAGAGTCATTCAACCACCATTTGGAGCAGCATTCAAGTGTTCGTGGAAGTCTCGAGTCAACAAGAACAAGCGGAGAAGGAGGAGTGGAGCAACTTAGTCAAGCCTATTAGAAATACCAGATTTGATTCTTATTCCCTATCCTTTTAATTTTATTGTTGTTGTTATGAACATGGCTATGAGTAATTATGATGTTGATATGTTTAATTTAATTAGTATGGCTTAAATTTAATTTGTGTTAGGTTGATTGCATTTTGTCCACTTAATTTATTAAAATTGTGTTTGTGTTGTTATAGGCATTGGTAAGATGTTTGATTAAGTAAGACCATGACTAAGTTATTCTTGCATTACAATTGTAAGGTAACTAATGAATTTAATCTATTTTCTTATTAAAATTTGTTTATTCGGTTGAATTGACATAGAGATATAGTCAAGAGATAAATGGATTTTGGTAGGTATGTTCTTAAGTTAGCAAATTACCAATTTGTTGTGAATTTATTCGTAACAACATGAACATGAGTTTAGTAATTCTAAGTTAAGAAATGTAATTAATTTAACACAATTATGTCATCTTGATTAAAATAATCTTTTGAAATCATGCATTGAAACTTTTATTTTCTCTTTATTTATTTTACTTAAAATCTTAGTTTTTAATCAACTCCTCAAATCAAAATATTTTTCTTCACCAAAGTGTTTTCAATTGAATTCATAAATAATTCTTTTCATAGTCCCTGTGAGTACGATAACTTGACATTTACTTGTCACTTTATTACTTCTTGCGATTGTGTACACTTGAACATTTTCGTCGTTCCACTCACACAACCGAGACATACGCCTCTGTCTTAGGCTGTGTAACATTTGTAATAGGGACACACAATCGTGTCCCTACCCGTGTCTGTGTCCGTGTAACTCTCTAACTTGGGTCACACAACCAAGCCACACGCTCGTGTGCCAAGCCGTGTAACTCTCGAAATGGCCTTACACGCCCATGTGCTAGGCCGTGTAGCTACCTAACTAGAAACCTTTGAAATCTACATGGTCGTGTGTCACACACGGCTGAGACATACGGCTGTGTCTTAGGCTGTGTGGACAAGAAATTGGTCAAAATCAAGCCATTTCCTTCACCAATCTCAAGCATGAACCTAACTATGGCATCAAAACATACCTAAAACATGCATAAAATGACCAATTCACTATACCATTAATCCATCCAACCAATATGCCAATAAGGCACCTCAATCATAATTCATCAACATAATTAAACTTAAGCAGAATTGATCATATCTCATTCATTCCCAATTAGCTCATTTCTATCTCAAAACATAACCTAACTTGACCATATTGCAAACATACTATCACATACCAGATTGGCTATTCAAATCATACTTCAACTTCACCATATTATCAAACATCAACACGATGCAAAGAGTACCAAAAGTGTAACAATCATAATAACTCATATTCATGCCAAATTTATCAACTAAAATAAACTACAAGTCCACCTATACATGCCATTATAACATTGAGAATAACATCAAAATTTACCAATATATTCACTAGATAGTGTGATAGTTCTCCGACGAGCTTCCAAACTGATCGAGCTTTTGATAATCTCTAAAGTAAAAGAAAATAACTACGTAAGCAATAAATGCTTAGTAAGCTTGTACAAACTTTAGACATAATATTTCATTTCAATAATGAACTTTGTAGGGTAATTATAAACCTATACCAACACCACAAGATTATCAAACCATATATTCATCAACTCACAAATGAGTAAGTCCATCAACACCACAAATACTTATCACTCCTAACATAATAAGATTTTAAAACATATTACATAATCATTATTCTTTTCGTAAGACTAAGAACGCTTCCATAACTTAGTTACCATTCTATTTACTTACTTTCCAATCCATTTACTTAGCATAAACTTAAATAACATCATCAATTTATGAAATAGTGTATTTATTCATGACATAGGTAAATTCATCTGTAGCATAAGTAAATTTTTCACATATAAGTACGTCATTCAACTCATCAATCCTTTTGTCATCATAATACATCTCAATTATGAACTTACCGTTTCATTACCTTTTCTTACCCATTTCATTTGCATAATACAATACATAAGCATAAACATCAACCATAACCACAAGCTTGACACAAGCCTAAACATCATTATCAATACACATGTTAGTGCATTTATACATAACTCTTTTGGGATCAACCACATGATAAATCATTTCATAAGAAAATACATCTTTTGATTCATACCACCTTTTCATGAACATAAGCATATTTTCATTTGGAAACTTACCATTTCAATGTATAACATTAAGATTAAGCATGATATAATCCAACCTTAAGCTTGGCACAAGCCTAAGTACCAACACAACACATGTTAGAATATTCAAACAAAATTCACATGAATTTAACATAGGTAAGCCATTACACATGAGTTTAATTCATTTGATTTCATCATTCTCCTTAACATATCATACTTTCAATGAAATTTAGTTTTACATACTTTGATCAATATCATTTCATACCTTTCCATAATTTCATAACATAGTTGATTGGAACACTTACTATTCCTTCCCTTTACATGCCCGTTAAACCACTTAGAATAGTATCGGATACGCAGGACAGCTCACACAAAGTGTGCTAAACATATGGTCAAAGTCATTCCTTTTTCTTTTCTTTTACATCATTGCTCACTCGAGCCATAAATGGGTCTGCTCACACAAGCTGGCGGTCAGAATGTAGCTACACGATGCCGCTCACACATGCTGATGAGTATCCGCCAAAAATGCCAAAACTCAGCCATTGGTGGGATATTCAAGACCAACACCCAAAACATGGTAACCCTAATGACATGTCATTTGTATCCTATATATTCCTAAGGTTCAAACGAGACTTAATAATCGTTGTAAATTCGTTGGATTTCCATAATTTCATTACATGTTAAATTACATAATAACATATATATATATATATATATATATATATATATATATATTGATTCATTTACAATAGAACAACACATTAAAAATTCAATTTAACAAACATTTAAGTGATTATAATTCATACAAAACTTACCTGGCCAATTTGTGGCAAATACTAGGTACAAGAGCTATTTTGGTAATTTTCACTTCTCCTCGATTTTCCACTCGTTCTCGATCTAAATTAATAATTGAGACAATAAACCAATTTATTTTATGCAATTTAGTCATTTTTGACATTTTATAAAAAATTACCCTCAACTTTTCTTTTTTATTCAATTTAGTCCCTATGTCCTAATCATGCAAATAAACCAAATTTATTGAAAATTCATACCAACCGAATGTTACTAGCATCCATTCCAACCCACACTTGTAACAATTTCACATCAGGTCCTTGTATTTTTGCTATTTCAACAATTTAATCCCTAATCGTTAAATTTATCAAAAATCACTTAACAATGTACTTATAAATAATAAATAATACTTAAAATTCATAAATTAACATCTAAAATCACAAATATTCATCAATGGTAAAATTCAAAATCTTTAACATTTCAAAAATGAAGGTACGGGCTAGTTGGACCTAGTTGCAACGATATCAAAAACATAAAAATTACAAGAAACGGGTATCAAAACCATACCATGCAAGAAGAATTTCCAAAACCAAGCTCTCCCCTTCATCAATGGAGCATTCAGCCAACCAAGGAGAAATTAGAAAACATGATAACCTTTAATTTGTTTATTTTAGGTTCAATCTACCTTTTTACCATTTTACCCCTTAAAAATCATCATAATTTCATTAATACCTTACCCATAAATATCCAATAACCCTTTAAATGTTTAATTTACCATTCAAGTCCATTTTTTCATTTCCATAGCCAATTGACCCTTTTAACAAATAGAACTCAACTTTTACACTTTTTACGATTTAGTCTTTTTTAATTAATTAACTATTTAAACATTTAAATTTCTTAACAAAAATTTAATATAACCTTAATAACACTCTGTAAATATTTATAAAAAAATTCACAACTCGTTTTATAGAAACGAGGCCCCGATACCTCATTTTCTAAAATCACTTGAGTTTAGGGTCATACCACTTGAACCTAATTATTATTTCAAATAGCATAAATTGTCATTTCAAAATTTATTCTAATACCATATTTGACTCTTAAATATTAAATAATAATATTTACGAACCTACTCGTCCAATTTATGACCCCGAAACCACTATTTTTGACACCACTAAAAAATGAGCTATTACAAACATAGGCACATAGGCTAGATATGTCTCACAACCATGATTTAAAAGCTTATTAGCTCGAACTGATGAAATTATATGAGTGGAATCACTCAATTTCATGCCTTTAATTTGATTAATCTCACCTTCATGACTCTAAATAGAGAACTTCTTCATTCGACAATCCAAGATCACATTATGCTCAGTGAACAAGTCCATTCCCAAAATTACATCAAAATCGCCAAGGGGCATAATTAACATATCAACTACGAATATTTTTTTTCTGGATCGCCAAAGAATATCGTTTACACACTTGGTTAATGAGCACGAATTGTACTAAAGGGCTTGTAACAACTAATTCTATGTTTGAAAAATCAAATTTCAATTTTCCTAATTTCATAATGCTAAATCTATCATATGAATGAATAAAGCCAAGGTCAATTAAAGCATGAACAAGTGAAGAACATAAAAGAAATATACTTGCTACAACATCGGTAAAATCAACCTCATTTATGGTTTGGACCACACAGGCTCGAGTGGGAGCTTTAGATTCAAAATGTTGTGCTATTGAATTAGTATCTTTCCTCTGACTACCTTTCGCCACTTAACCACCACGGGGATTTCTGCGACCTCTATCTATAGGAGCAGATCTCTGAGTAGCAACATAAACATCATTAGCATTTCTTTGACAATCTCAGGCTAAGTGCTCTAGGGATCGCATCCGAAACAGGCTTTAATTGTTTTTCCAGCATTCACTTATGTGCCTTTCTCCACAATGCTCGCAATTCGAGATGCTTGCATCTCTCGCTGGACCTTCAATACTACCAATAGATACTAATGGTTGTCTAACCCGGTCTTTCTTTGACCTTATTTTCAATAAAGTTTTTCTCCAAAAACCTCAAGACTCCCTAGGTCGCTTAGGCAGAGGTTGTAAACTAGCAGTCCTGATTATTTTTTTTAAAGAGATACAACACAAGTAACACACTTTGTCGGTGAACAATCTAACTGCTTCAGAACACGTTTAGCTAACCCTAACCAGTTCTTAGTTGAGGAAGAATTGTAACACCCCTAACTGCATCTGTCACCAGAATAAGATTACGGGAATGGTACAGCAAGTCAACATAAATAAACAATTAAAATCATGATCATTTCAATATAATTTCTCAAATACCATAAAGTAATTAAATTTCAATATAATTAAATTACTTATCAATCTCTACTCCATCCCCACATAACACGCCGTCATTCAGTTGTACTCTATCCCACGTTCATTTGGCCAAGTACTGAAATTCAATAACATTTTCCCAACAATTTTATATCATCAATTAAACAATTAATATCGTCTATTTCATACCATATCATCATACAATTCATATAAATATTAAATTATAAACCAAGCGAACTTACAGGACTGATTTGCAGTAATGGTCCAGAATAGCTTAATCAATGATCGACGTTGTGTCAATCCATTAATTTCATTTTCAATTACACATATCAATTTAATTCAAACATTATAAAATTAAGGCATATAATACAATTAAAAATGTATTAAATTTAAATTGTACAAACTTACGGACTAAATTGTAGTAATAACAAAGTACAAGGCCCATTTAGTAATTTTCTCTTTTCCTCGATTTTCCACTCGATCTTGATCTAAAATAATAATTCCATTCAATTCAATAATTCTAATAGAAAATTTAAGTCATTTTATAAAATTAAGTCCCTTTTGAAATTTTTACAAAATTACCCTAACATTTTACTTTTACACAATTTAGTCCTAATCCTAAAACATGAAATTTAACCAATTTTAAATAAAACCCAACCTTTTTGGATCATGTATAACCTCACTACAGCCCATTTTATAGCTAATTAACATTAAGTCCTTGAAAATTTATCACTTTGACAATTTAGTCCTTAAACATTAAAATCATCAAAAACTTCTTAGTTTCTATCACCACGTAGGATGATCTAGCAAAAAATTTTCTTTATAAAATTTTCCTGATTAGTAGAACCATGCATCAAAGGCAAGAAATTGCCAATTTTAAACAATATGAACATGAATCTCAAGACGAAGCATGGGAACGTTTGAAGGCGATTTTGAGGAAGTGCCTACACCATGGGTTGCAAGCATGGCTCCAACTTCAGATATTTTACAATGGTGTTACTGGTAATATCAGATCCAACTTACACGGAGTAGTCAGAGGATCTATCATGTTACTCATGTCCGAATGAGCCTACAAAATTAGAGATGACATGGCTATGAATTCATATATGTGGCCTAATGAAATATTAACATAAAAATTAAAGCCTCTAACGATAAAAGCCGTGAACGAAGATGACCAAAATCAACAAATTTTAGCAAGCTCAACCATTTGGGGTTGACTGTCAAACCAACAAAATTGAAGTCGTGTTTGGAAAACCAATCGAAAAAGGAAATAGGGGTCGAGATCCCTATTCAAATGCCTATAATCCCAGTTAGAAGGATCATTCGAACCTCAAGTGGGGAGGCAACAAAGGAGGTGGAAATCAAGTGCAAAACTGTCCAAATCCTCCTTACCAACCTCTACAGTTACAACAAAGATCAATGGGTAATGACCATGTTGCATGTGGCCAACGATTCGATAGATTAGAAGAGGAGATGTAAACAATGAAGACGAAAATTTAACAAGTCCATCCCACGTACAGAAAAATTGAATTCCAAATAAACAACCTCTGCAACTAGCTAATGAGAATGTTCCAAAAGCTTAATTTCCAGAGTATCCCTAATAAGACGGAGAACAATCCTCGGAGAAATGGGAAGGAGAACATAAAGGCGATCATTTTGTGATTGCGCAAAGAATTAGAATTCCTAACAAGCCCATCTATAAAGACAAGGAGGTTCCCAAATTTGTTGACGAACCCATAAAAGAAGAGGAAGGGGCCAAAGAGTTGATCGAAGAGAGAGATGAACTAATGTTTGAGCTAGTAATCGCGAAGCAAAACACCACGAAGGTATCATTCTCAACACCATTAGAGGACAAGAAAAAGAGGGACGAGGTAGATTTTATAAACTTTTTAAGTTTATTTAAATCCCTTAATGTCAATTTACAGCTCTTAGAACTCATCGAAAAAATATCGAAATATGCCAAGTACCTAAAAGAATAATGGCACGACATAATAGAATGAAAAAGGGCGAGCAAATTGACATTGATGTCTAATGTAGCACTTTAATAGCTAAAAAGATACCCTTGAAGTTAAAAGATCTCGGTAGTTTTATGGTTCCAATAGAGATAGGGGATCAATATTTTAGCAAGGCCCTTAGCGATTTAGGGGCTAGCATAACTTAATGCCCCTATCGATCAATCAGGAACTCAGACTTAGGGATCTAAAGAATACCTCTATAACACTACGACTAGCTGATATGTCCTTAGTACAACCAAATGGTGTACTTGAGAATGTATTAGTTAAGCTACGTGAATTTATAATCCATGTCGATTTTTAAGTCCTTGATTTCGAAGGTCGAAAAATCTTTATTCTTTTGGGTAGGCCATTTTTGGCCACTTCCAAATCGATTATCGACCTCAAACGAAATGAGCTAATTATGAAAATTGATGGCGGGATAGAAGTGTTCAAATGTTGTCATGATTCCAAAGTGAGGGACTAGTTAGGGGTGAGTGTCATGTCTTATATGATTTAATCACTATTGGTCACGATCAAAGGTATTTTTCGAGTTGTGCTAGCACAAGTAAGTGAAATGTAAGAGAACAGGACAAATAGATAGATCTCATTAGGATAATGAGCAGTTGGGAGAGCCAAGATGGTCAAGAGCGTTGGATGAGGTCAATGGTGAAATTAAAAGAATAACTGGACAAGTCGAGTAGCATGACATAATTTTTAGAACAATTGAACTTTAATCAATTTGTAAATTTTATAAATTAGTTTTAATTTTTTTATTTGTAGTTAGTTTTTAGCATAAGTATTGTATAAATTTCCTGTAGAATTGGAAGAAATTAGGTTTTTGGATGTAACGAGACAAGTAGAAGCTAATTGGGGACAAAAATAGACGATCAAAGGATTTTGACACATCCTGAAAGAGTAGAAGCAATGTCGTGTCGCAACACACCAAGGACATGGCACAAGATGAACCTTGTGCAATGGGAACATGAAATTTTCAAGTCGTACCACACCATAGCTTTTGCATGGCGCGACACAACCACTTCGAACCTTGATGGGGTGATATTTGGGCTTCGTGTCGTGCCATGCATAAGCTGTGACACGTGGTTTTTAGGTGAAATTGGGCCATTTTAGGCTTAAAGCCCATTCGAAGTATATTTATACCCACTAGTTCTAGTTATAAAAACACACCTTTAAAATACCTAAGAAGATCAAAAACTCTCATCTAGTCGCTGCACCTCAACCCCACGTGCTAGCTTCAATCTTTTTGCATCTCCAATCTTTGATTTCTACAAGTAAGTTCTTTCTCTTCTTTTTTCTTCGTATTTTTCTAGTTTTCTTCTCCTATTACAGATTGTAGACTCGAAATTGGTTAAGGAACGACTTTCATCGACAACAACCCGAGGCTTCGTGTTCTAACTTTGTTCTTCATTAATTTTATCATTTTGGTTGTTATTATTTTATCGTCATTCAAAAATGGCACCAAGAAAATAACACCGCACCACCCAGGTATCGAGTAATATCGATGCCAATTGCTTTCATAACCCGAAAGTTCTACCTCAAATTTTTATTGTGTGCTTCATCGTACCCCATGTGGGGTTCATCTTTCAATAAAATTCCATGTTTAAAACAAAATGGCTGCTTTAGAATATTAGTTGAATATCTTGTGACGGCAGCAGCATTGAAGAATATCTTTGGTTGCGGGACTCCAGCGTGCGAAGATTCTACTATTTTGGAAGTACTCCTTACACTAGCTGTGAAGAGAAGGTCAAAGAAACATAAAATGAATATAATGGAGTGAACAAAAAATAGTAGAGCGGCTGAAGACAAGAGAACTGGAAAAATGTGAGCTTTGTGAGAAGTGGGAAACGTAAACCAGTTGAAGAAAATAAAAAAGGGATAATGATGGAAGTTTTTAGGGAATGGGAAACGTGAGGGAGAAAGGTTATGCCGTGGAGGAAAAGTTAAAAACAGAAAAGACTTTTGGGGGGAAAATAAAATAACCAAGCCTTACATTGTGGGTTCATACTTTGGGTTTCCCAATATTCACTAAATGCAACTTCCTCAAAATCTTTCCTTTGGAATTTTCTAACTAGCCAACTCTTTTATTAACACCTCATCATTCAGTTTGTCATAACGTTTCTTTCTAATGCCACGGCAAACTGCTGCTCTGTATATACTAACAAATCCTATTTCTTTTATTTTGCTCCTGTTCATAATAATAATAATAGAAATGTAATTGTATTAAAAATAAAGAGAATAAAAAGAGCAATGGAAAATAAAACAGAAAAAACTACTTAAAAATTCAAACATCACAAGGGCTAACGCTTTGTTTATCATGCTCTATAGAAGCACCCTAGTAATGCTTCAAGCATTCTCCATTAACCTTGAATGTAGCCCTTATTCGTAGATCTTTAATAACAACACCACCATGCGAATATACTTGAATTACTTCAAAAGGTCCTGACCATTGAGATTTTAACTTACCAGGAAATAATTTGAGCCTGAAATTAAACAAGAATACCTGTTGTCCAGGTTCAAGGTGCCTTGGTAAAATTTTGGCATCTTGCCATCACTTGGCCTTTTGCTTATGCAAACAAGCATTCTCATATGTTGTGTGTGAAACTCTTCCATCTCATTCAATTCTAGAAATCTCTTGTTGCCAGTAGTAGCCCAATCCATGTTCAGATTTTTAATCGCCCAAAACATTTTATGCTCAAGTTGAATAGGTAAATGACAAGGCTTACCGTAAACAACTTTAAAAGGTGACATCCATAGTGGTTTTTAAATGTAGTTCGGTATGCCCATAAAGCTTCATCCAATCTAGTAGACCAGTCCTTTCAAGACAGATTGACCACTTTTTCTAGAATTTGTTTAATTTCTTTATTAGAAATTTCAGCTTGGCCATTTGTTTGAGGGTGATATCCCATGGCAATTCTATGTTTAACCCCATACCTGCGCAAGGCATTGGCCATCAGTTTACAGTCAAAATGGGATCCCTCATCACTGATAGTGGCTCTCGATGTACCAAATCATGTGAAAATGTTCTTATGCAAAAATTTCAATACCGACTTAGCATCATTAGAGGCTAGGGCTACTGCTTCTACCCACTTAGAAACATAGTCTACTACCAAAAGTATGTATAGCTTGCCCACGGATGGTGGAAATAGACCCTTAAAGTCTATTCCCCATACTTCAAACAATTTAATCTCCAATATACTTTCCAATGGCATTTCCTGTCTCCTAGACACATTTTCGGTTCTCTGGCAATGGTCACACGACCTATAAAATTCATGAGCATCTTTAAATAAACTTGGCCAATAGAATCCTGACTAGAGTACCTTGGCAGTTGCTTTCATCCCTCCAAAATGTCTTTATATGGGGCTGAGTGACAATTCTATAAGACACTATTCATCTCATCGTTGGGGATGCACTTCTAAATTATTTGATCTGCACAATGCTTGAATAAAAATGGTTCATCCCAATTGTACTATTTGGGATCGTAAAGAAAATTTTTTTCTTTGAGCATTGAAGTTAGGTGACATTACACCACTTACTAAGAAGTTTACTATGTCAGCGTACCAAGGTAATGCCTTAGCAATGAATAACTATTCATCTGGGAATTCTTCCTTAATATATTTTTTTATCTTCATTCCTCGATTCTATTCTTGACAAATGGTCAGCCACTTGATTTTCGGTTTCTTTCCAATCTCTAATTTCCAAATCAAACTCTTGTAACAAGAGTATCCACCTAATCAATCTTAGCTTGGCATGTTTTTTCTATTCCAAGTACTTGATAGCCGAGTGATCTGTGTAGACTATTACATTTGTTCTTATTAAATAAGAACAAAATTTCTTCACTGTAGTGGTATAACTAAGCTGATTCTCTATCAATGTCCAACTAGCAAAATATGTTACATGTAGTACATTGTTCCTCCTTTGACCCAAAACTACTCCCACAACATAATCACTGGCATCGCACATGAGTTCAAGGGGCAATGTCCATTCTAGAGCAACCATAATCGGTGTTGCTACAAGTCGCTTATTGAGTTCCTCAAAAGCTTGCAAACATTGATCATCAAAATTAAAAGGTTTATTCTATTCAAGTAAAGTATACAAGGGTTTGGAGATTTTAGAAAAGTCTTTAATAAATCTTCTATAAAATCCTGCGTGTCGTAGAAAACTTCTAATAACCTTAACACTGATGGGTGGTGGCAATTTTTTGATCACTTTTATTTTCACTCAGTCTACTTCAATTCCTCATTGTGACACCCTATGTCCTAGGAAAATTCCTTCATAGACCATGAAATGACATTTCTCCCAGTTTAATACTTGATTTATTTCTTCATAGTGTAATAAAACTATCTCCAAATTTCTTCAGCAATCTTTAAAATCATTTCCAAACACAGAGAAGTCATTCATAAAAACTTCAAGGAAACTTTCAACCATGTCCAAGAATATAACACGAACAACATCAGCCTGAATGCGAAATTTCCAAAATCGCTTTGTGGGGAATTTGAAAATATGTTCTCTAGATTCTGGTGGCAAAAAGGCAAGGGAAATAAGGGAATTCATTGGTGTAAATGGGATAGCATATGTAGTCCTAAAGAGGAGGGAGGTCTGGGTTTTTGGAATATGGCACAATTTAACATATCTCTACTTGCTAAACAAGGGTGGAGGATTATCAACAATCAGAATGCTCTTGTTACGCAGGTTTTTAAAGCCAAATATTTCCCGAACGACCATTTTTTAAATTCCAGTTTGGGCAATTCCTGTTCTTACGTGTGGAAAAGTATTTGGGCAGCTAAAGCTTTATTGATGAAAGGTCAATGTTGGAGGGTGGGAACGGGTACTAGTATATCCATTAATGATGCTTGGATTCTAGATTCAGTTAATTTTAAATTATCATCAGAGTTCAACTCTATGAGCGTATCCAAAGTTAATGAGCTAATTGATGGTAATAAAATAATTTGGAAAAAAGAGCTGATTAATAGTACCTTCACAAGAGAAGACGCTGCAAGGATCCTCCGAATCCTTCTGGCACCAACACCCCATGAAGATTTTCTTATTTGGGGAGCTGAGACGTCGGGTGAATTCACAGTCCGCAATACTTATAAACTATTACAGAGATCGAATGGTAATCTTAGAGCTTATGCTTTACATACCATCTACAGGAAATTCTATAAACAACTCTGAAGCCTGAATCTACCAACAAAAGTAAAGATTACAATATGGAGGCTGTCATGGAACTATCTACCTACAAAAGTAAATATACAACACAGGAAGCTAGCAGTAAGTACAAGCTATCCTCGATGTGGAGACCGTGCTGAAACTATGAATCATCTATTCCTAGAATGCCCTGTTACAGTAGATGTATGAAGAGCATTATCTTTTCAGAATATTATGTTGAATCAAAGTGAGGACTTTGTACACTAGCTTACTTGGGTGATAAAGCAACTCAACGCTTGTCAAGGTCAGCTTTTCTGTTGTGCACTCTGGGCCATATAGGGGGACAGGAACAAAAGAATACATGAAGGAAAATTCGGTAATAGGAAGGAGATTGCAAACTTTATTAACAGTTACATCATTGAGATAACTGGCTTTGAAAAAAGAGATCTGAGGATAATAAAAGAAAACAGAAGATGGACGTACCCATAGTGGGAGTTCATCAAGATTAACTTTGGCGGTACATATAAGAAGAGCCAGAACTGGTCAGCTTCAGGTATTGTGGCCAGGGATTCGGAAGGAAAAGTTCTCTTATCCTGTTCAGAAATTCACAATGACGTATCGTCTGCTTTTGCTACTGAAGCCATAGCCTGCTGGAAAGCGGTCGAAGTAGGAGTTGAGAAGGGGTGGCAGTCACTCATTTTTGAAGGAGATTCCCTCGCAATAATCAAGAAATGTAATACAAAGGGTCATGACCAATCAATGGTAGGAGCTTACATTTATGATATCCAACAGAAAACACATGGACTAAATAATTTCAGATTTCAACATACACCAAGATCTGCGAACAACCTTGCACACATTCTTGCAACAGAAACATTAAAAAGAGGAGAAGAAACATACCTGGAAATGGGAGTTCCTGAGTACGCTGAAGATCAAACAAGGTATGATGGGGTAAGCGAGCTAGACTAGGGGAGTCTCAGGAGACGAAGATTGAAAGAGAGGAAATTTCAAAACAAGAAGAAAATAAACGATTTACAAGGATAGTTTTGAAAGTGAAATCGTCAAAAGGAAAATGAAATGATAGTTGAAAGGAGATGACAGATTTCAGTCTTTTCTGATTGGGCAATGAATCGGTGCTTTTAATGCTGCTTCTAGAGTTTTCCATTTTAATATCTAGATATTTTTAGTTGTTTATGGCCATCTAATTTGGGCCGTGTCATTAGGTTTCTGGGTCTAATTTATGGTGTTGAGCCGTTTGTTTCTTAGGTTTTAAGCTTCATTTTATGAACAGTTTTTATACTTATTTCATTAATAAAGCCAAATCTGAAAAGTTTTAAAAAAAAAAGCATCAAGTTTTGTAAAAATTTATAACCATGATTCTCAAAAGAATGAAAAGAAAATCAAATGTATTATATAAAATAAATGTTATCTTATGTTAAAAAGATAATGCCACACAACACTACGTGTTGATAGAATTTCAATAAGAATCCAATAGAATTTTAGAAACCCTCACTGTTCAAAATGTTTGTATTCAAAGTTGAACCCCCAACATTAGGTCCCCGTAGCTCCCTAGAGTTTTGGTTACTGAAGGCTCTCAATTGTTGCTTTTGTCCTCAAAGAAGTTCATATTATGTTGGGTACATGTGATAGAGTTGGATCCATAATATTTTCTGGTTGGTCCCATGTTGTTGCTGTTGAAGGTCCCAGAACCATTACAAGCACTGGGTTGTGGAAACCAACTTGCAAAAGGGTCTAAAAAATTAAAATTTGATGGCAACGGCATTCCGGCATTGAATTCCTTCTGACCTTTTTTTTCAGCAAGAATTCTTGGTAAAGACTCTAATATGCCAAATTTGTCATGATCTGATGTCACACCCCAAAATATAAAGGGTTAATCATAATGGATACATAAGAAATAAAACATAAGCTAAATGGTTAAGTGATACTGCATCCATCCTAAAAGTCTTAGGTTAAAACCCTATTCCTTTCATTTCTTTTCCTTTTATCTTCAACATTCTAGGATAAAAACCATATTAAAATAAATATTGTTAGGGGTAAAAACTGAATAAGAAATAGACTTAAGCCTAATGGTTAACACGCTGGTTCCCTTCCTAAACATCCAAATTCGAGTTCTCTCCTGTCCCTTTTAATTTTGAGATTTCAGCAAACAGAAATATATATACTTTTGGGATTAAAAACTAGACAAGAAATGGGCAATAGCCCAATGGTTAAGAGTCAGGTTTCCTCCATTGTGTTCCTAGGTTTAAACCACGCCCTTCCATTTCATTTCCTTTTGAAATTCTACCAGCTTTGGGGAAATTGCATGTGCGGCCCCTAGATTTAACAAATTCTTTCCTAATTAGAATTCAGATCTTACCCTCTCTCAAAATTCCACTAGAATTAGAACTCTACCATCTTTTCTCTTCTATTCCTAATAGAATTTGCTCTCCATCTTTCTATTTATTCCCTTTTTATTTTTTTCCCTTTTCTTTACACCATATTTTCATCCTAATTGTTGATAATTTTTTTTCTTTCCCAAATAAAATCATCCTCTATTCAATCTTGTTTTCAACCAGTTTCGTAATTGTTGTCCATAGTATCCTGATCTTTGCTAAGAAGCAGTAAGTACATCTCATACCAAAGTTTAGATCCCAAATTTTCGTATTATTTTTATCCAAAACTTATCATTCATTTGATCTAAACAATCTTTTTCAGTTCTTGACAAATCTTTCAATAATCTTAATAAATCTTGAAATAAATTGTTAATTCATGTGTAAATGTTGTTTGAAGAAACTGATTTAAGTGAATCGGACCATAACAGAGCATGAGGAACATCGATCAGACCTTCGATGACAGGCATGTGTTCTTTTACAAGTGAATCGGGGCAAACAATATCTAAGATTAGGGCCACACAGTCTCCAACACGGGCATGTGGACCGCACAACTCTTCACATGGCCATGTGCCTCTACAAACCCTAGGTTATTGCATGAACCACACGGTCGTCCATGTAACCCCTTGTAAAGTTTAATTTATATAGGTTTTTTATTAGTTTATAACACCTTTTTACTTAAATTTAATATTAATCTCGAGTACTTTATTATTAATTGAGTGAATTTTGTTCATATTTCAATACTAGAAGAATGTAATTTATATAGGAAGAATCTAATTTTATGTTATTTCGTATTAAATTATTGCATAATTTAATTATTTTGCTACATATTAATTTTTGACTTTATTTAATGCAGTTGGACCACGAAAATTATGCATGATTTATTTACAAAATAAAGTTACATGGACATGCCTAAAATTCACTCAACATGGATAGCAAATGCATGCAAATGGGTCATGAAGAAGTTACTTTTGATCTAATTGAACATGGATCAATTGATAAACAAATCTAGTAAACAACTCAGTCACCAAACCACCCAACAAGAGAAGAACAAGCCCAATTCAACATGACACTTGTGAGCATCCCAGAAATCAATTTTTAGGAAATTTATTAGAGTTCCTTACAAATTCAAATGCATCAGAAATCAGCCCACAAGATTTTCCCTTGAAGCCGTCCAAACCTTGGTTAATTCAAGCATGATCTTATGCTTGAATCAAGCAACCAACATCCATTCCTTTCCATAATATGTGGCCAGCAAAGCAAAAGGGTAAATCGGGGGGATTTTTCACATTATTTTTAGTAAACTCATCCACCAAGCTTCACTATAAATACCCACATCCATTCCCCATTTCAAAGTATCCCTACATCCCTTACTCATCTCTACGTACATCCCTTATTTAGTTCTCTCATTCCTTCTCTGCATCTCCACGCATAACATCCCATATTCCTTCTCCCTTAGCCAACAAAACCTTGAAAAGATACTCTCTTGGCCGGCCACCTTAAGAAGCCATTAGCAAATGAGGAACACAAGGATTGGAGGAAATTTCTTCAATTGTAGTTGACGAGACTGTTGATTCAAATAGAGTTTATTCTTCTTTTACTTTGTTAATTTAATTAAATCATGTTTGCAATGTGCTTTGTTATCTTGTCATCAACAATGGTAGCTTAAATCTGTTTAGCTAGGATGATTGCATCAATTCAATGAAGTTTGTTTAAATCATGTTTATAGTGTTTGTGCCTCACTCGTTCATGTTTTCAATTAAACTCAAGCATGTATTTCATTCATAAGTGATTGGATGCATTAGAATTAATTGCGCGATCCGAACCAGACGACAACTAATAGACATAATAATTTAATGTTCGTAATAACTTGACCAAACTCTATTACCTTACATGGTTTTTAAGTTTATGTGTTTCAAACGGACCCAATCCCTGTTACTTTACATGAATTCTTAGAAACCCTTAGTTTAATACGATCAATAAAATGCATGTTTTACTAAGTAAAAGATTCTGAAAGGACTTAATTTGGTTTCAAGCCCATGAAAGATCGAGTTGCCATGGAATATTTTTCTAACATTGTTAAACATGAGAAAAATAAATCAGAATTGAATGATGTAATTATTCTAGCCAATTCATGTTATTGATTGTTGAAGTTTAAGTTTTTACAGCCGAACTCATCTCATACATTTCATTTCATACTTTGCATTTAGATTAATTTGCATTAGGGATCATCTTACATTTAGTAATTTATTTTTACATAACCATTCGAAAATTATTTTGTTTTTCTCACAAAATTGTTAACTTTATTTTTACAAATAATTTATTAACATACACATTCCCTATGGAGACAATAACTCTTTTACTTACTTATTACTTGAAAAGACTATGTACCCTTGCACAAACCACGCATCACACCCCTCCACATGGTCAATAGCATCCCACATGGCTGTGTGTCCCTTATTTTATAGTTTTTCCCAAAAATTTATGATATGTTTAGTTTAGTCCTTGAATAGTCCTCAAATTATTTTAGTGCTTTGTTTCATTCAATTGAGTTCCTAATAATATGAATAATGTTGAAATCCATGATCAAATTGATTGAATTATTATTGTATATGCATGATACAAAAATATTACCTATTTACTATCACTGTAATTTTGATGAACTTATAATGTTTTTTGATAAATTGAAATTGCACTGCATTCATAAGCATTTGCATAGATGTGGATATTGAGATATTATGGTGGTGAGCTGATCTAAAATATCGAATTCTGAGCTATTATCATTCTATGACTTGATATTTATAAGGTTTGTCTACTCTTTGCACTAGTTTTCTTGTGATTGAACTCACACTAAGCTTCATAAGCTCACTCCCCCTCTTATTTATATTTTTCAGATAACCCACCAGGTTAGGACACAGACTCGGCATACAGAGCGATCGACTTGGATTGACCTTTTTACTATAATGGTAGTTTAGATTTACTATTTAAAATTTATGTAATTTAGGATTTGTATTGCTTTATTTAGATTGTGGCATTGGATTTTATTTTAGGTTTGTTTAGCATGCATGATATTTAATTAGAATTTAAGATAATGAAACGTGAACATAGAATTAAATATGCATAAAATAATTTTAATTTTTTCTTAATTAATACTATGTTGAATATTACTTTTCTGCTGCTAAATTAAAAATAAATTTTGGAAGAATAAATAAATTAAAAATCAAGTAAGTTTTCAAAAGTAGTCACCATTATAAGGAAAAAGTTTTACTCAATCGGATTTTTTGTTAACTGTGAGTTTTTTTTTTAAATAAGCTAAGTTTTTTTAAAAATAAACTATCATTTTAAAATGATTGTTTATAAACTCCGATAGTTCAGTGGGTCATTCTCCCAAATTCAACCTTAACGTCTAGATCGAATTGAAGAGGTTACATCTAATCATTGGTAAAGACGAAATATTTAGTAGGTTTATTTCTCTCTCTTTTTTTTTCATCAAATGAAATTGAAATAAAAGTTACAAATCAACAATGCGATGTTAACAAGTTTTTCTAAAAAAATTAATTTTAAAATGGTTTAAAATATAGTTTATATATTCATATCAAAACTATCTTCTATATTTGTTTTTATTTAAAATTTAAAATTTAAAAGAATAAATTTATATAAATTTATTATGACTAAATAATTTAATATATATAGACTATCTATTAATTCACATTGTGTAGATTTATTTTTGGTTTACATTTTAATTAGTTTTCTTGTATTTATATTACTTAGGAGTTTATTTGTATTTGGATCCGTTAAATAAATTTGAAGGGCTTTTTAGTTTTCTATTTCTCAATTTATTGTATTTCATTTGAATATTTTTTAATTTATTATCATAAAAATTAAAATATAATAATTTAATATAATTATAAGATAATCTTGTCTATAATTAATGGTTGAAATCCTAAGCAAAGCGAGGTGTAAAATATAGCTATTAAAAATTTAAGATTATCTTCTATTAATTTTAAAATAGTTTTTATTAATTTAAAAATAGATATATAAATAGATTATGTTGCCATTTGTCGATATGATAAATGTAAAGCCCCAAAATTTCTAATTTCATTATTGTGAAAATATGACATAAATATCTATTAGCTTTAGTGATTATGTGTTTTGGGAGTGTTTAGGAGGTCCCAAGTTCAAGCCTTTGCTTAGGTAAATTTTGGTATTTTAAATGAATTAGACCTTACACTTATTCAGTAAGGTTTTATTTGATTGTTGGGTAAATTATATTAGAATGGGCCTGTTGGTCTGGTGGTTAAATGGTGTGTTATTATGGTAGAGGTCTTGTGTTTGAATTCTATGCAAGAAATGGTATTATTTTTTGTTCAGATTTCGGGATAGAGTTGTGTAATAGGGGGATTTTGAGTAGTGGATGTGTAGTGGGAATAAGGGGAGAAGATTAAGGGATTTTGGGGGTTATTTGGATTTAATTTTATTTTTTTCCATAATCGAATTTTGACTCTATTTTCTAAAAAAAATTTTACCGTCTATTCTTCTCCCTTTCCTCTTGCCAAAATTCTTTGAGTTTTTCCATCTTTCTCTTCTTTTTCTTCTTCTTGATTTTTCCCTAATCCATTTATTTTCCGTCATTTTCGCACGCGGTTAGTGCTCGCTTAGTTTCGGTAAGTGTTTCTCTCTGTTTCTGTCATGAATCTCTTAACGACTAAAGTGGTAATTTTTTCTCTACGATTTGGGCTTAGGGGGAGGCTCGGACTAGTGAATTCGGTGTTCTCGTCTTAACAATAGTTAAACGGAGGGTTATCATTGGCGGTAAGTTGGGTTTCTGTTTGTTCTTGGTTGTCAATTCACTTGTAAATCTGTTAAATTGATGTTGAGTACCTTGATTATAGGCTTTGGAGTGCTCAGGGACTGTTTTACCATCAAACAAAACCATTTGTGTACCCAAAATGCAAAAAAAGGGATTCGGCAAAAAACTGAAATTGCTTGTTGTTTAGACAGCAGCAATAGGCTAAATTTGAAAAATCACCATAAATTATGGAATTTGAATTAGAGGATAAACAAAATATGATAGTAAATCTTATTGAGTCTAGTTTCTCTTAGAAGAAACGGTGTAAGTAATGTAATTGTATATCGTGAGATATAATAAACTTTGTGAGACAAGGTCAAATTGAATTTGGGTTCTCCTATTCTGACTTCAGAAAATCATCAAAAATTGGAGAAAATAATTAGGGGTTAAAATTTACATGTTTAAATTATAATTAGTCTATTTTTAATAGAAACAAATAGAAACATCATCCAAATTTTTTACTAAGAGATAATTAATTTTTAGCAAAGAAAAGACGAAGCTGTCAGACAGCAGAACAGGGGTAAGTTTGAAGATTTTACTGTACTTATTGGCTGAACCAAAAATTCTAAAAACTTTATGGTAGAAAGTGATTTTAGTCTAGTTTCGAAAACAACAAGTAGATCTTAATTCGAAATTCTGTAGCCCAAGATATAAATAATTTAGTAACGGTGACTCAAATAGAAAGCTTTGAAGGAACATGTAAGTAAATAGTGAAAAAATATATGAATAATTAACTAGCACGTGTTACATTAAAAATGGATCACATGGCCAAGCCCAATTTGGGCCGAGTGGGCCACATGGGCATGTGAGCCCATTTTTCTGAAAAGTTCTGTAAGGTTGCACGGGTCGCCCAAGTCAACTGTGGACCTACTGTACGATCGGTGAGATTTACCTAGACCCCTATATGTCTGATCTATCTATCTGATTTCTATACCGAGCATGACATATGATATCTGAATGTATGTACTATTAATTGCATAATGGCATGACATAGTTTGTATGTTGCATTGCATCGGGCTAGGTTGATGATATTTGGAGGAAGTGTCTGAAAGGCTATTAAGCCTGTTATTTGGCAGCTCAGCTGCAACCTTCTAATTATGTGCCGCATTTCGGTATAGCATGATGTGTAGGGATGGGTGGGTTGATTTAATCCCCGCATGGTGTGTACGGTTGGATGGAGATGGTGTGTAGAGGCTGGTGGGTAGGATTTTGATTTACTGTATCTACATTCTGTATCTAATATGGGTCAAGGCCCTAATGTATTTATGAGACTGTATCTGAATGGGCTAAGGGCCAAACTGATTCTGTGATGGGCATAGGCCCTAGACTATATCTAACTGAATTCTAGTGATTATCTGTATGAATGTTTTCTATGGGGATTACACACTGAGTTTGCGAAAACTCATAATTTCTCTGTTTATTCTATATAGGTAATCCCCAAACTTGACGGGTCAGTGCAGCGAAGGACTCGACAGTGGCCACAAGTAAATTTTAGATTGTTTTCCGTTAATACCTTGAATTTTTTACTTATTTGGGGTTTTTGATGTATCTTCTGGAATATAGACTGGTTGGCTTTAAATTTGGGACATTATACTATTTTTTTGTATGGATTTTTTTTAAAACTGCAACTCCACAAAACACGGCTTTTTTAAAAAAAAAACTAAGGATTTTCATAAATAGAAAGGATTTTTCCTAAATTAATTGGTTACAAAAGCTTCGGCTAAGAGACAAGTTTTAAAGCAAATCAACTAGTTTTTTCCGAATTAAATAAAAGCTAACTTACTGTAACGATTTTTAAACTCGACAATCTTACCTTCAAATCCCTTTCCATGTGACATCGCCAGATTCGACCATAACATCTAGGCTGGGTTTGGGGTTGTTACATTTATTGTATTAGAGCCAAGTTGCAAAACTCGACTGTGGATTTGGGTTTTAAAACTTGGTTTTAAAGAGATGATTTTTAAATGGTTTGAAATATTTTTGACTGAGTATGTGGTACACCGAGTCTCCGGCGCTGATTCTGTAAGTGTGCTAAAAACTCTGGTAAGTTTTTAAAAATATGAGTAGGATATTCTGAAACTACTATAGGTAGTACATTGTACTGAGAACACAGTAGATAGTGTATACTAAAAACAACAGCAAAACTGAAAACTGTAGTAAGACTGCTATTCGTGATAACAAACTCTAAACTTATGATACTATTTTGCATAAAATATCTACTAATAGATATCAAAACTATAATTGATTCATAAAACTATTAACACAGATAAGCTAAGAATTCTACAATGAGTGCACGAGGTATCTGCGGACGGGGTACGAGAGGTCGAGATAGAGGCCGTAGAGGGGTTCGAGCTAAGTCATTGTCGTTAGGTAGCATGCCGAATCTGGATATGAGCAAGACACCGATTTCACCTGCTATCAGGTGCAAGCTACGGGTTCTGGTACTGCACAACCACCGGGGATAGTTCAGCAGCCGGCTAGGGGCCGTGGTCAGGCTAGGGGTGGTAATGGTATGAGTCAGGGGTAGAGAGCACCGGGCAGAGGTGCTAGATAGGTTGAGGTGAGACAGCTAGCCCTAGTTTATTCTGCTCGTCACCGAGAGGATAGAGATGCTCCGAACATTATCACGGGTATGTTTCTTATTTTTTATATGTCTTACACTGCATTGATAGATATAGGATCTACGCATTCCTATGTTGCCTTTTCTGTTTCCAAAAACCTAAGGATTCCAGTTGAGAGTACTTCTAGTGAGGTGACTGTACTGAGCCCACTAGGGCAATCTGTTAGAGTTAACAAACTGTACAGGGATGTTCCTTTAGAGGTTCAAGGGACAGTATTTCTGGCTGATTTAATAGAGCTTCCAGTTGGGAAGTTCGATATGTTATTGGGGATGAACTGGTTGGTTAAGCATCGTGTTAGTTTGGACTGTGCGACTAAGAGGGTTGTATTGAGAACTGAAGGGGGTAATGAAGTAGTTGTGATTGGGGAACATCAGGATTACTTGGCTAATGTGATCTCTGCACTGGTAGCTGAGAACTGGTTCGCAAGGGATTTGAGGCGTATTTGGCCTACGTAAGAGTTTTTGCTTCTGGGGAATCTACTGTTAAGGACATCAAAACTGTGAGGGATTTTTCAGACGTCTTTCCTAAGGAGCTACCGAGTTTACCTCTGAATCGAAAGGTGGAGTTTGGGATTGAGTTTCTCCCTGGTACAGTTTCGGTGTCTATCGCTCCCTATCAAATGGCATCGAAGTAGCTTACAGAGCTTAAGGCTCAAATTTAGGAGTTATTGGATCGTGGGTTCATCCGCCCTAGTGTGTCCCCATGGGGAGCACCGGTACTATTTGTTAAGAAAAAATATAGATCTATGAGGATGTGTATTAACTACCGACAACTAAATAAGTTGACTATTAAGAAAAAGTATCCACTTATGAGGATTGATGATTTCTTTGACCAGTTTCGAGGGGAGTCTGTGTTCTCCAAAATTGCCTTGAGTTCTGGGTATCATCAGTTGAGGGTTAAGGAGGCTGATGTGCATAAGACGGCATTTAAGACTCGTTATGGTCACTACGAGTTCCTAGTGATGCCATTTCGACTGACTAATGCATCGGTAGCTTTCATGAATCTGATGAACCGAGTGTTTCAGCCTTACTTGGATCGATTTGTAGTGGTGTTCATTGATGACTTATTGGTTTATTCAATGACTGAGGATAAGCATGACAAGCACCTTAGGATCAATCTTCAGATTTTGAGGGAAAATTAGCTCTATGCTAAGTTCAGTAAATGCAAGTTCTAGTTACGTGAAGTAACATTTCTGGGTCAGGTGGTGTTAGCTGAGGGGATTTGAGTAGATCCTCAAAAAATTGAGGCTGTATTGGACTGGAAGCAGCCTAAGAATGTGTCTGAGATTCGTAACTTTTTGGGGCTGGCAGGTTATTACTGACGGTTTGTGGAAGGATTTTCATTGATCGCAACATCCGTAACTAAGCTGTTACGTAAATGTGTACCGTTTGACTGGACTAATGCACAACAAGAGAGCTTTGAGAAGCTTAAAATTGTATTGATTGAGGCTCATGTTTTGGTACAGCCTGAACCTGGAAAGGAGTTCACGGTTTATAGTGATGCATCACATGTCCGTTTAGGATGTGTGTTGATGCTAGATGGTAAGGTGGTTTCATATGCATCTCGCCAGCTTAAGACACACGAGATGAACTATCCGACGCACGATTTGGAGTTGGTCCCCATAGTCTTTGCGTTGAAAATTTGGAAGCATTATCTGTATAGTGAGAAATGTATTATCTACACTGATCATAAGAGCCTCAAGTATCTCCTCACTCAAAAGGAGTTAAATCTTAGGCAGTTTAGATGGGTTGAGCTGCTTAAGGATTATGATTGTACCATTGAATACCATCCCAACAAGGCCAATGTGGTGGCTGATGCGTTGAGCCGTAGGGCTATGACCGATTTGAGAACGATGTTCACTCGACTTAGCCGATTCGACGATGGAAGTCTGTTGGTAGAACTTCAGGTCAAATCAATATGGATTGAATAGATTCGAGGTAAACAGTTGGGGAATAAGTCCCTTAGGTTGCGTTTTTGTCAGGTTGAGAATGGTGGCACTACTAATTTTAGGATAAACAGTGATGAGGTACTTTGTTTCCATGGTCAGATTTGTATACTGAATGATGAGGATTTAAGGCAGGCGATTCTATGAGAGACACATAGTAGTCCCTATACTATGCATCCCATCGGGAACAAGATGTACCAAGATCTTCGGGAATTGTACTGGTGGCCAGGTTTGAAGCGTGAGGTTACCGACTTCGTTGCTCGCTATTTGACTTGTCAGCAGGTTAAAGCTGAGCATCAGTTGCCTTCGGGTTTACTGCAGTCGGTTAAGATACCGTTATGGAAATAAGAGCGAGTAACGATAGACTTCGTTAGTGGGTTGCCTCTAACACCCACTAAGAAAGATTTTGTCTGGGTCATCGTTGATCGATTGACCAAGTCTGCTTACTTCATCCTAGTAAGGACAAACTTTTCTCTTCAGAAATTAGCTAAGCTTTACATTTCAGAAATAGTGAGACTGCATGGGGTATCTATCTTGATCATTTCTGATCAGGATCCTTGTTTCACGTCTCGGTTCTGGAAGAAGCTTCATGAGGCTCTAGGTTCAAGATTAGACTTCAGTACTGCTTTCCATCCTCAAACAGATGGTTAGTCAGAGAGGGTGATTCACATATTGGAGGACATGTTAAGGAGCCGTGTTATTGATTTTCGAGGTAGTTGGGAGGAGTACTTGCTGTTAACGAAATTTGCCTACAATAATACCTTCCAGTCTAGCATCCAGATGGCACCTTATGAGGCAGTGTACGGTTGTAAGTACCGCACTCCTTTATGTTGGACTGAGTTGGGCGAGCGACTTGTTCTGGGTCCTGAGTTGGTCTCTGAGACAGAGGATAAGGTTAGAATGATTCGAGATCATTTGAAAGCGACTTATGATTGGTAGAAATCGTATGTAGATTTGAAAAGGCGTGAGATCGAGTATTCTGTAGGGGACTTAGTTTTTCTCAGGGTCTCGCCATGAAAAAAGCTTCTGAGGTTCGGTCGCAAGGGCAAGCTGAGCCCTCGGTTTATTAGACCTTACCGCATTCTAAAACTTGTGGGACCTAATGCTTATCAGTTGGAGTTACCTTCGGAGTTGGACCGCATTCATGATGTTTTTCATGTCTAGATGTTGAGGTGTTACTGCTCTGATCCCACGCATGTTGCTTCTGTTGAGGAGATTGAGGTTAGGACAGACTTGACCTTCGAGGATGAGCCGATTTAGATTCTGGAGCGAGATGTAAAGGTCATTCGAAAAAAGTTTATTCCCTTAGGGAAGGTTCTGTGGCGTAATCATAGCACTGAGGAGGTCACATGAGAGCCTGAGGATATGATGCGTCAGCAATATCCTTATCTGTTCTGATCAGGTAAAATTTTGAGGACGAAATTTTCTTTTAGGGGGTAGAGTTGTAACGCCCCGAAATTTCTAATTTCGTTATTGTGAAAATATGACACAAATATCTATCAGCTTTAGTGGTTATGTGTTCTGGGAGTGTTTGGAAGGTCCCAAGTTCAAGCCTGAGCTTGGACAAATTTTGGTATTTTGAATGAATTAGGCCTTACACTTATTCAGTAAGCTTCTATTTGATTGTTGGGTAAATTATATTAGAATGGGCCCTTTGGTCTGGTGGTTAAATGGTGTGTTATTATGGTGGAGGTCTTGTATTCGAATCTCTATGCAAGAAAAGGTATTATTTTTTGCTCGGATTTTGGGGTAGAGTTATGTAATAGGGAGATTCTGAGTAGTGGATGTGTAGTGGGAATTAGGGGAGAAGATTAAGGGATTTTGGGGGTTATCGGGATTTAATTTTATTTTTTCCCATAACCGAATTTTGACTCTCTTTTCTAAAAAAAACTTTACCGTCTATTCTTCTCCCTCTCCTCTTGCCAAAATTCTCCGAGTTTTTCCATCTTTCTCTTCTTTTTCTTCTTCTTGATTTTTCCCTAATTCATTTATTTTCCTTCATTTTCGCACGCGGTTAGTGCTCGCTTAGTTTCAGTAACTGTTTCTCTCCATTTCTGTCGTGAATCTCTTAACGACTAAAGTGGTAATTTTTTTCTCTGCGATTTGGGCTTAGGTGGAGGCTCGGACTGGTGAATTCAGTGTTCTCGTCTTAACAATAGTTAAACGGAGGGTTATCGTTGGTGATAAGTTGGGTTTCTGTTCGTTCTTGGTTGTCAAGTCACTTGTAAATCCATTAAATTAATATTGAGTATCTTGATTATAGGCTTTGGAGTGCTCGGGGACTGTTTTAGCATCAGACAAAATCGGGTGTGTACACGAAACACAAAAAAAGATTCGGCAAAAAGTCGAAATTGCTTGCTATTTGGACAACAGCAGTAGGCTAAGTTTTAAAATCGTCATAAATTGTGGAAATTGAATTAGAGAATGAACAAAATATGGAATTAAATTTTATTGTGTCTAGTTTCTTATAGAAGAAACGGTAATGGAATTGTAAATGGTGAGGTATAATAAACTTTGTAAGACAAGGCCAGATTGAATTCGGTTTCCTATATTTTGAATTTGGAAAATCATCAAAAATTGGAGAAAAATATATAGGGGTTAAAATTTACATGTTTAAATTATTAATCGGTTTATTTTCAATATAAACAAATGGAAACATCATCAAAATTTTGTACTAAGAGATAATTAATTTTAAGCAAAGAAGGGACGAATCTGTCAAATAGCAAAACAAAGGTAAGTTTGAAGATTTTGCTGTACTTATCGGTTGTACCAAAAATTCTGAAAATTTTATGGTAGAAAGGTATTTGAGTCTAGTTTCAAAGACATCAAGCGGATCTTAATTTGGAATTCTGTAGCTCAAGATATAAATAATTTAGTAACAGTGACTCAAGTAGACAATTTTGAAGGAACATATAAGTAAATAGTGAAAATATATATGAATAATTAACTAGCACGAGTTACATTAAAAATGGATCACGTGGCCAAGGCCAATTTGGGCCGAGTGGGCCGCATGGGCGTGTGAGCCCATTTTTATGAAAAGTTCTGTAAGGTTGCACGGGTCACCCAAGTCGAATGTAGACCTACTGTAGGGTTGGTAAGCTTTACTTAGACCCCTATATGTGTGATCTATCTGTCTGATTTCTATACCGGGCAGAACTTATGATATCTGAATGTATATACTATTAATTGCATAATGGCATGATATATTTTGTATGTTGCATTGCATCGAGGTGGGTTGATGATATTTGGAGGAAATGTCTGAAAGGCTACTAAGCCTGTTATTTGGCAGCTTAGTTGCAACCTTCTAATTATGTGCCGCATTTCAGTACAGCCTGGTGTGTAGGGATGGGTGGGTTGATTTAATCCTCACATGGCGTGTAGGGTTGGACGGAGATGGTGTGTAGAGGCTGGTGGGTAGGATTCTGATTTACTATATCTGCATTCTATGTCTGATATGGGCCAAGGCTATAATGTATTTCTGAGACTGTATCTAAATGGGCTAAGGCCCAAACTGATTCTATGATGGGCACAGGCCCTGGACTGTATCTAACTGATTTCTGTTGATTATCTGTATGCATGTTTTCTGTGGGGATTACACACTAAGTTTGCGAAAACTCACCCTTTCTCTGCTTAATTTGTATAGGTAATCCCCAGACTTGACGGGTCGGTGCAATGGAGGACTCCATGGTGGCAACACGTAAATTTTAGACTGTTTTCTGTTAATACCTAGAATTTATTATTTATTTGGGGTTTTTGATGTATCTTCTGGACTATGGACTGGTTGGCTTTAAATTCGGGACTTTATACTTTTTTATGGATTTTTTTTAAAAATTGCAACTCTACAAACACACAATTTTTTTCTAAAAACTAAGGTTTTCGTAAATAGAAACGATTTTCCCTAAGTTAATTGGTTACAAAAGCTTCTGCTAAGAGACAAGTTTTAAAGCAAATCAACTAGTTTTTTTTTTCGAATTAAATAAAAGCTAACTTACTGTAACGGTTTTTAAACTCGACAATCTTGTCTTCAATTCCCTTTCCATATGATATCGCCAGATTTGACCATAACGTTTAGGCCGAGTTTGGGGTGTTACAATAAATATGCTTCATGTCAAAAAATTTAAGTTCTCATGTCAACTAAGACCTTAAGACCGTGTAATATATAATATATATGAGAAATTATTTGGTACACTATCAGTAGAGTTTTTAGGCTCCACAAGTAGGGTTAGGGAGTTAACAAGTGTCGTATAAGGGTATAGTAAAATATTAAAAAAGAAAGAGACACATGTCAATTTTTTAAGGTTGCCCGTGGAATAAAAAAAAGTACACTGCCAGTGTACCAAATACTTACCCAATATATATATAATTACTAGGTACATACTATTTAAGAAAAAAATCATACGTGGAAGTCTAAAACTGTGACAAATGGATACCCTAATTATTCAACACGTCATCCCTATTAATATTAAAATAATGTATGGCTCATATTACTAATTATCAATATTTATAATATTTAAAAATAATTTAGATTTATTTATTTTAGTATGAGAAATTATTTTATAGACCCTTCCCAACACATCATCCATGGTCCCTTTCTAACTACATAATGGCATTTCAATATTTTTTTTCATGTCATTGACACATAATTTTGGTAGTTCTTTTACCCTAAACCAAACCTTAAACCCTAAACCTTAAGGGTTCGAGGTTCGAGTTTTGATTTTGGATTCGAGTTTGAGTTTGGGGTGCATGGTTTAGGATTTAGGTTTGGGTTTAGTGCCATGCCTCAAAAATCGGGTTTTTGAAAATCGATAGTGGTCACACCTCAATTTATAAAGTTATCTTTGTACATTTATAAATCGAGGGTTTGAAATGAGTATCGAAATTACGGTCATAAATAGTTAATTAAAGTATTAAAATAATATAATTAGGTTTTATTATCCTAATTAATTTAAAACGAAACTTGATTATGAGGTTTAATTTTAAAATATTGTGTTTTAATTGAAATAGGACCTAATTGGAAAAGGGATGAAATAAATTAAAATATTAATAATAATTGGCTATAAGTATTAATTGTTATATAAACTAAAGTAGAATGTGTTAAGAGCTATAAGTTAAATAAGTTAATGAAAAATTGAGTAATGGTGTAAGCTAATAAAAAATATGTAAGTTGAACATGAAATAAATATATACAATTAAGGGTCTAAAATAAGTAAGAAATGAGCCATAGGCTTGATGGTTAAGTGCAATTCCCCTATATTAGAAGTCTTAAGTTCAAAACCTCATCTCCCTTAATTTTTCTCTTTTAATTTCTAGAAACCTAGGATAAAAGCCATAGCCTCCTTCTCCCCTTTTGATTTTAATTTCAATTTTGGCATAACTTGAGTAAATTGCAGGTGATGCCCCTAAGGTTTACAACACTAGGAATTTAACCAATTATTTCCTAACTAGGATTTATAACTTGCCCCTTCCTAAAATTTCAATAGAATTAGAATTCCACCTTACTTCTCTTTTCAAATCTTAATAAAATTTGCTCTCAATCTTTCTATTTATTCTCTATTTATTTTATTTTTCTTTTCTTTACGCCATATTCTCATGCTACTTTTTGAAATTATTTTTGCTTCCCGAATCAAAATCTATTCTCGTTTCAAGTCAATTTTCTACTGGATTCATAATTGCCATTAGTAAACATTCTTAATGTTTGATCCCAATGTTTGATCTCAAATCTCTATAAAATTTTTATATAATGATAATCTTGCGACCGATTAAACGCTCTTTCTTAGTTCTAATCGAATCTTTCGATAATCTTGATAGATCTTGAAATTAATCATTAACTTGTTTAAAAATGTCATTTGAAGGAACCATTTTAGGTGTATCGGATCCGTTCGGACTTCCAGTGAAATGTGTGTGTTCTTTTATAAGCAAATCAGGACAAGATCGTGCCTAGGATAGTGCCACACAGGCATGTGGACCACACGAGCATGTGCCCTAGAAACCCTAGTGTAGTTCGTGAACCACACGGCCTGCTACACAGTCGTGTCTCCCTTGTGTTGGAAAAAAATCAGGTTTGAAAACAATGTTCTTGCACAGCGGAAAATTAAGATTTTGAAAACTGACCTAGTTTGTGATATTTATAGCAATAAACCTTAGACCAAAATCATACTTCTGTTTTCCGATAAGCGGATCCTTGATGTTTTCCATCTTTCAATCAAACGATCTTCTTTGCTATTCTCATGTGCTTCGAGTGTGGGATTGAAGCAATTGAATTAAAACACAGAATTGGAAAAAGGTTTCCTTTTTTGGGGGGTTAAAACAAAAATTCTCTCTTTTTTATAAAAACCGATAAAATTATTATTCTGAAAATTATGTTTATAAGTTGAGAATAAATTCTCTCTATTTTTCGAGGGAATAACAATCTCTCAAAAGTCGTGTTAATAGCTCTACCAGTGTCATTTATTTATAGGAATAGAAGGTAGAACCCTTATAGAGCTTTATTTTAAATAGAAAATCAGCATCCTACTTAGAGTAGGAAAGGGGTAAATGACTTTTCTTATTAATTTTTTTAAATACTTCATATTAAAGAACAAAGGAAAATATTAAAAAAATTTAATACTTATTACATCAGACTTGTTACAAATTATTACAACACATAGGCTTACAAAAGACAGACTCTTAGAGCGTAGTCCTACTAAATGCCTGTTTTTCCAAAATATCCACTATATGTATAGTATCCCTGTACACCACATCTCTGGTGAGTTTTTAGCGTTGTCCTTCCTGGCAAACTCTCTTTAACAACCATACCTGAAACATAAACATGACACTAGTAAGTTCAAAAGAACTTAGTAAGTTTTGAACCCCACATATCTTTTAACCTTTCTTGATAAATTCTTCATCTCGAAAATTTGGATTTTCTCATATATGTCATTAGCAAATACATTCACCTTATCAGTTATATAATTTCATTCTTATATGCCACTTATCATTCCTAACATATCATCATTCATCTAACTGCTCGGTTGACTCTAGATCTTAATAAACAATAATACATTTTTCCTTTTCTCTTCAGACAACTTTGAACAGTAAAGCTAGAACAATTAATCGCAGGCATTATACTTGACGAATACCACTTACTGTTCATAGTTTTAGCGGTTTCCCACACTAAGCTTGCTAAATTAGATTAAAAATCGAATCATATCCTGATTCTACCCAATACTTACTCATACTGATGAGAAACACTCCAAATCATCAATAAGAATTCCACACAACTTTACTATAGGGCACGAGACCTCCACGATAGCAAACAACTCAGATTCCATCAGATCACAAATCAAGACATGATACTATTTAGATACAATGAATATTAGATAACTAAGGATTCCACCTTAATAGCATGGATAGCTCAAACTGATGGACTCTTATATCGAATATGCCCATATACTAAACTAATAGATAACTATGGCGAATACCCTCTTCGAACATACTGATTCATACTTCTTTTCAAGAAACTTCCCTTAAGACTTATTCTATTTCATCACAGAACTTCTCACACTAAATAACTTCGGATAGATCATATCTTTAACATAGACTTATCAGAGTACACCATAAGAGCCAGGCAGAATATGCCACAAAGGCTATTAAAGTACGCCACAAAGATAGCATACATAATATGCCACAAATGTTATCAGAGTACGCCACAAAGGTAACATACAAAATACGCCAAAAAGGCTATCAGAGTGTGCCACAAAGACAACATACAGAATATGCCACAAAGGCCAAATAGAATGCCACCCAGGCGCCCCAAGTGAACTGTCGTGTTTGCGATATGGATTTACCTAAGCTCATAATCGCATGAGGCTTACCCATCATCGCCTCGGGACACGTAAAAACTCTATTCGATAAATGTGGCTCATCTGTATTTTCCAGAATGTGTCATAGCCATGGACTTTCTATAGATTTATCATAACATAACTCGTTTTTACTGTCCCAATGAACCTAATTGAAAACCACTGCGGTGTTAAAAATCACATCTCAAAACCTCTCAACATGTAGTTATACCCTATTTCCCCATCTTCATCAATCACACCTCATTTATCTGACATAGGTACACCTTTAAATAGGCTATACTCATTTTCTTAACCAAATTATACTTAGTACATGTTCACACGCACATCACACGATCACATATCACAATATACTGTTGGATCGCTAGTATGCCCCGTGATGCAACGAAAAAAATTATTCCAGTGATTGTCAACCACAGATCCACGTACGAGGAATGAACCGGGTTGAAACAGGGTTGAAAATATACCTTTTCAAACTGAAAACAGCGTGTAATGTTGTTGGTTGGATTCCTTTGGGTGATGTCAATCCTAGCCACAACAAAAGTGCCTCAGTCTCTACGTAGCTCACCCAGTTAATCATGAACAGAAAACTCTTTTGAACTTTTTAGAGTGTATCAAACGTTTTGGCTGGTAGACCTAGTTTGATTTTCTTACACCCGCTAGGCGATATTGTTCTCCAGGCGATGTTGTCCCATGGGCGACACTGTCTGCCACATGATACTCATCCGCCAATTATAAGAATCCACCGGATTTTGGGTTAAGAAAACAAAACAAAGACAACAAGGTTACTAACATTAGTTTACATTTGAAAAAAAAGAAACTGTCACAATGTAAATTTTTTATGGTTAACACTAACAATGTTTTTTTTCTTGTTTTTTTATTTATTTTAATGTTCACTTGATCATTTGTAATGTTTGTATAAATCTTGTAGATTTGTAGGAGCTGGATCATCATCTCAAAACAACACAAAAGTTGCAGAGCAGTAACTTATATACTTAAAATTCCTCAATTGTAAAAATAAAGATAAAATAGACCCATTCAAAAACAAACATAGATTATAAAATGTAATATGTACTTAAGCTAAGAAAAGAAATTCTATATAAAAATCTCTTCACTTCATTTATAAAATTTTATATTGACCTACTTGTATAAAATAAAATCCAATTAACAGAACAACTATTTCTTCACCTAATCCACAACAACATCTCGAAAGACTTTTAGTTTGTATTTTGATATTTAAATGATTAATTTAATAAGTCAAGGTTTTTTAAGGGTGTGTCATTTTAAATTCGAGGCTATAACTTTTTAAATGTTAGAGTTTTGAATCCTTATGGCCAACAAATAATATTCTTGAAATTTTAGCAAATGAAACATCAAATTTAAAACCCAGATTAATATTTGATGTATGGATAATGTATATATGATTATAACATATTATTTTGAAAATTTGAAAGTAAACTCTATTAAATTTATCTTGGACAATATATTATTATTTAATGTATTGATATGCACTAAATATAAGTTAGATTAAAATAGTAAAAGAGATTTTTAATCGTATAATGTCAAATTTAGCTCTTAATGTTTTTTTGAACTTTTTAGTTAAATTTGATCCTCAACTTTTAATAACAAGTTAAATTATTTTTACTGAAATACTAATTAAAACATTAATTTTTAACAATGTTGACGTGATAACTGCATGATAATTCACATGTATTTTATCTTGATATGACACTATATACCTTATATACCACACCAACAAATGTTTTAAAATTATAAAAAATTATAAATTTCATTAAAATTCAAAAAATAGCATGGAGTACATATGGATTACCATGCAGACTACCATGTTAAAAGATTTAATATTTTAATCAATATTTCTATTAAAAATAATTCAACTTTTTTAAAAAATTGATGATTAAATATGATTTTTTTAAGGTTGGGCCAAATTTAGTTAAAAATAAATAAGAGCTACATTAATAATAAATATGTATTTTAATCGAAAAGAAAAGGGTATTGAATTGCTTAATAAAAGGTGTGCTTATCCTTTAATCACCAAGTTTCTTTTTGGTCAATAATCCTTTAATTACCAAATTGAGCTGGAATTATGTGAAATCAAATTAAAGAAATTGATGTGACCTCAATTTTTAATCTTGTTTATCAATATAGTCCAACGTCAAACATCATAAAATTCATGGATAACGTGTTAATGAAGTGATCAAAACACGTTAATCACAATCGTTTTCAATTTTGTTTTCAGAACGGGCACCTAAAAGTCAGTAAATTCTGCTGCTGCTATTACTTTGGTTTCTAATGTCAGAAATACAATGCATACGCTGATTTTTTTTAAGGAATCACTAAAATGAATTCAGTTCTATAAGTTTATTAAAGGAATAAATATTGGGTATAAGTTTTAAAGTTACTATGTACTCTCGATTATATAGGAAATATTCTTATCATCTCATCTAACCCGTGATAAAACATGCATGTTTTTCAATCAATGTTTTACAAAATTACGATCAACAGATAAAAAAAAGTTATATTTTGATATTAATCTTTGTCCTTTAATTTGGTCACCTTTAGTCTGTATACTTTTTAAATTTTAAAATTATAATCCTCACCGAATGATAATAGTTAAATTCATTATGTTACATTCGCTATTTCTAAAATCTAATGTAGAAAACATATTATTATATGTTAAATGCCATGTCACTTTTGATTTTCATGTATTACTTACTAAAATTTCAATTAATGGATTAACGGACTATCATTTGCATTAAGATTAAAATTTCAAATTCAAATAAATATATAGGGGCATAAAATGATTTAATTGGAGAATATTGACTAAATCTACTAATATATGCATGGTACATGACAAGCAATTGAATTTAATCAAACAAATTTAATTACTAGTGTTTGGGTCAAGACTAAAATTTCAAAATTCGAAACACTAGCAATACAAAACTAAAATATCATCGAACTTGATTTTTTTTAGCTTCCAACAGTACGTATAAAATAGACTTTTTAGCTTTTTGTCAAAATTTTTAACAGAAATGCAAAACCAAAGGTGATGCCAGAATTTTTTTTGAATGTCAAAATTAAGTTAGATATTTTTCTAAGAACTAAAATACATTTTACCAATATATTAGTTTAATTTTTATAGTTTTTAGAAGGATTAAATTAAAATTTTATCAATTTTAGGAGACTAAACTGTAATTGTACTATATTATTTATACTTTTATAAATTTGAAGGAGCATAAAGAGAAATTTTCCATTTTATTAATAAAAGAATATTAATAACGGAAAGAACCGAGAAGACTTCGTAACTGATATAACCAAGCAGGGCCAAGGGCTGTACTAATCATGGCAAAGAAACTGATTTTTACCTAAATATAATGTTCATTTTATTATTTTATTATTATATTCAATTTAAAATATCTATTGTACGCCTATTTACTTTAGGGGAGCTGGAAATATATAGTATATAGATTGTTAAATGTATGATTATCAAAATTTTATTTCTCGTCCACTTTTATAATTAATATTTTTAAGTTAAATATTATAATTATTTTTAAATGTTAGTTTATTAATATGATATAAATAAGAGGTATTCTTGTCAACTCAAAACCTTTTAAATTTCTGTTTTTATATTGACGAGTTCGCACGTGATTTTATTTGTTTATTTTTAAAAATATTAAATATTATATTTTATAATTTTTAAAAATAATATATTTGCTAATTAAATGTGAAATAGTCTAATTTATAATAAAATTCTATTAATTTTGAAAATTAAAGGAGAGAATAAAAATATTTAAAAGCAAAGAGAGAGAAAAAAGAGAAACAATCTATAACAAAATATTAAGTAATTAGAAAAATAATTTTTATTTGAGTACTAGTCAAAATTTCACCTACAAATTTTTTTACAAAGAACCATGACTTTAATACTTCATTGCCACAATATTTCACAACACAATGACAAAGAATGTTCATAATTATGTAAATATTATTAAAATCAAATAGTAGTAAAACTATTGATATCAAATAATAATAATAATAATTAAACATCTCAAATAATATGAATTGTGCATTTTTTGGTGATGAAAACAAAGTTTATTAAATAATGCTAAAATATGATTTTTTCAATAATTTTTATATGTTATTTTGAATAAAATGTCTTGCTAATGTATATATTTATAATGTTAAATATTAGCTTTAATTGGTATATAATTGTAACAATCATTACATGGTAATCAATTTAAAATAATAAGTACAATTTAATATGAATCCAGTCTAGAGGTGTGTATGGGTCGGGCTGGGCTCAACTAAAATTTTAGGCCCGGTCGCTTGGCCCAGGCCTAGCCCCGCCCGAAAAATGGGCCTAAAATTTTTTCCAAGCCCGACCCGGATAAAAATGTTCGGGCCTGACCCGATCCGCCCATATTAATTTTTATATTATTTTTATATAATTTTAAAATATATATAATACATTAAAAATACTAAAAACATCAAAATAAATATTTCCCAAAAAATTGAAAATAAATTTTAAAAAATATGTATACTTAAATAATATTAAGATAGATGCAACTTAACAAGCATATGTCTCTAAAATAATAACAAAATTAACAATAAAATAAGTTTTATACAATATCCAAACAATAACAACAAAATAGTAGCAATTTAATAGTAAAATTGTAGCAAAATAGGGAGAAAACAATAATAAAAAATAGACTTTTTTGTCCTTTAGTGAATTCGGGCTGGGCCAGGCTAGGTCGGGCAAAAAATGCCTTACCCGAGGCCTGACCCTTTTTTTAAATGGGCTTTACTTTTTTTGTCCAAGCCTATTTTTTGGGCCTATATTTTTTCCCAAACCCTCTCACATTTCGGGCGGGCCTTCGGGCTGGGTCGGTGGCCCGACCCATGAACAGGTCTAATCCAGCCTGATTAAGTGATAATTACTATTACATTGATAGTGAAAACATTATTAAGAAAATAATTATAATTATTTTTATTATATTATTTAATTTTATATATTTAAAAAATATGAGAAACCTATAGATAATAAAAAATACTAATTCTTAATTGATCAATTTTCTTTATCTTAATTTCTCAAACAGATTTGAGCCATATTAGTTGTCGAGTTGGAATTTTGTGTTGAATTGAAATGATTCGATTAAATGCTATTAATATTTATAAAAATAATATTTAATTTAATTATCAAATTTTTTAAGTTTTGACATATAAATTAAGAATAAATAAATTTATAGATTATAGATTAGATTACTAATATATTATCTTTTTATATATAATATTTTCTTGGTACATTTATATATAATTTTAATCTCACACAGTTAATTTTTATTAAATATAAAAATATTATTTTAAAATTATTAATTATTATAATATTTAAAATAAAATCACATTTATATAAAAATATAATTATTTAATTAAAATCAATTTTATTATTTTTAATTTATTTAATTATATTAATGAACTTTATTGATTTATAATTTTATTATAATATATTATTTTATTTTTTAAGTACAACTTTTAAATGATATTACCAAATTAATTAATTTGATATTATTATACTATCATATTAATTAATATTAATTTTATTATTATCAAGTAATAATATTAATAAATTATTATTCAAATGTCAATTTAGTAATTTAATTAATATTAAAGGGTATTCTTATCAGTTCAAAAGTTTTTTCTAACTCGAGTATTTATATATATTGTTGTTGATTTCGAAATACATCAAGAGGGGGTGAATTGGTGTATTAAAACGTTTTCGGGAAAGGGTAAAAATAAAACGACTCAAGTATTTATTGTGGTTTGACCTTAATTCCCTGCATCCACTACCTTAGCTTTCCTCAATTGAGGATTTTCTGAATCCACTGTATTTGAACCTTTAAGGATAAGGTTTAACCTTACAAATCCTTATCTTTTAAAAGGTAAGATAGAACCACTTCCCTTAAGGGTTTTTACCCAAAACCTTAAGTAACACCTCACAAATGAGAGAAAAATAATGATGAGTAAGATGATACCTCTAAAAGGTTGATAATCAACAATTAAGCACTCTCACACAAAGTTACAACACTTGAAAGAATGATCGAAAACTTAATCTACAAGTGTGTACAAGAAACATTTAGTAAAAGATTGAAAAAGATTAGAAAATTGAGTTCTTGGAAGTTATACACTTGGTTCTTGTTTTTGTTCACTTCAATAGGGAGTCTTGACCTTGTATTTAAGTCCTCTAACAATCTTGTGGATGTTTGTAGCTGTTAGAAACAAAATGGAGTCATTGCAGCTATAAAAACTAGCATTAAATGCAATCTGCAGCTTCATTGTATCGGTAGAAGGAAACTTGTATCGGTAGAAATATTTCCAAAATATGACTATTGGGCTCATTCCATCGGTATAAGTCATTTTGTATCAGTATAACTCTGAAGGTTTCATTTGGTATCGGTAGAATCCATCAAAGTATCAATAGAAGTGCAGGGGATGCTGAACTTTGGCTACTGACTTGAATTGTTTCGGTATAAGTCCTCAAGGTATCGGTAGAAGTGTAGAAGATGCTGAACTTTGGCTATTGACTTTACTTGTTTCGGTAGAAGTGTAGAAGATTCTGAACTTTGGCTACTTACTTTACTTGTTTCAGTAGAAGTCCTTAGGGTATCGGTAGCACTTTGGTTGTATCGGTATATTGGACTAGGGTATCGATAGAAGTCCCAAGCCAAAACTACATTGCTTACTGGAGTGCGTTCTACCGGTAGAAGTCCGAGTTGTATCGGTAGAACCCAAAGTTGTATTGGTAGAACTCTCAGTTCTAACGGTAAATTTCTGTAGCCTTTTCAAGGTCTTTCCATCTTGAGTTCTACTGATATCTGTCCACCTCAGTATCGGTAGAAGTTATTTAAACTTCAAAAACTCGTTAAAAATTAAGTTTATTCAAGGTTTTTTAAAAGTTTATTTTGTCCAATACTTTGAAAATAATTTTAAGAACTTATAAACAATTTTTGCAAATTTAAGTAGGGGTTTTAAATATACTTTTGTTATATCAAAATACTTGAAAACTAAAGCTAACAATCTTCCCTTTTGATATAACAAAAACATTTTGAAAAACTTGCTAACTCCCCTATCTGAAACATTATTTTCAAAATAAGCTACCTTTTGAAAAAAATATTTTAGGCGTCATTTCATTTAAATTTTCAAATTAAAGAATTTGGTTTTAAGATTTAGTTGAAAATTATATCATGCAAATTTTGCATTTTTCTCCCATTTTTGTAATCTAAAAGGAATGCACGCTTGAAAAACTAGGGAGTAAGTGCTTAATACTTAAACATTTGGAGACATAAGAATAAAAAATAGAAACAAAAGAAAAATAAAGCAACCAAAGGCAAACAAAAGAAAAATAAACAATGACTTCATTTGAAATAAAAGCATCCAAAGGCAATGAAAATAAAAACAACCAAATATGCAACCAATATTAATATCCCAAATATCCAAAGAAAGACAACCAAACAACTAATCAAAAATGAAAAATACATGGAAAAAGGTACAAAAACAAATAGATAACATATGTAAAATCATATAATACCATGTTTAAACAAATTCTACAAGAAAATCAAGTAAAAACATGCTTGGAGGCAATCAAAAGGTGGAAAATACATTTACTAACATACTCAATTTTGATATATGATTTAAAATACTATCTAACTTAATTATATCACATACTAAAAATATTTCAAACATGCGAGAATAAAGAGAAACAAGGAATTTAAGTTTACAAGTATAATAAAGTAATGTACACAAAGCATGCATAAAACAACACAAGTGTCCAAGAATGTCAAAAAGATTATACAAGAAGCTTATGAAGGCATGTTCATTAGTCTTAACTCTCCCCTAATTATCCAAAATCTCTCCTTATATAAAGGCTTTGTAAAAATATTGGCTAGCTGATGCAAAGTATCTATAAACTCTAGAATTATTCACCTCTTTGCACATGATCTCTAATGAAATGGTGTCTTATCTCTACATGCTTTGTTCTAGAGTGTTGGATGGATTTTTGGTTAAGCAAATAGCACTAGTGTTATCACACCTTATAGGAATGTGATCCAGTCAACTAATTGTTGCTTCATCCAAAGAATTTAAGCACAACAACTACCTACAGTAATATATTCCGTTTTGGTTGTGGACAAAGCTACACTATTTTGTTTATTAGGGAACCAAGAAACAAGCATGTTTCCTAAAAATTGACATGTTTCGGAAATGTTTTTTCTATCTAACTTGCATCCTCCAAAATTTTCATCGGAGTAAGCATGCAAACTAAATGATGAATCTTTGGGATACCAAAGTCCTAAGTTTGGAGTGTCCTTACGGTACCTAAAGATTCTCTTAATGGCTTATAAATGTGACACCTTAGGAGATTATTGAAATCTAGAGTATAAACAAACACTAAACATTATATACGATCTACTTGCAGTAAGATAAAGCAATGACCCTATCATAAACCTATAAAGTTTAGTGTAAACACATTTACCTCTTTCATCTTTATGAACCTTTGTTGAAGTGCTCATTGGTGTTGATTAAGGCTTCAAGTCATTCATTTTAAACTTCTTGAGTATTTCCTTGATGTATTTAGCTTGATTGATGAAGATGTCATTTTTAGTTTGCTTGATTTGGAGCCCCAAAAAGAAGTTAAGCTCACCTATCATGCTCATCTCAAATTCACCTTGCATAATCTTAGAAAATTCTTGACAAATAAGTTCATTAGTAGCACCAGATGTAATATCATCAACATAAATTTGTACTACTAGAATGTTTTTGTCTTTAGTTTTTATGAATAAGGTGGTGTCTACTTTGCCTCTTTTAAATCCATTTTCAATTAAAATTTTGGAAAGCCTTTCATACCAAGCTTTAGGAACTTGCTTCAAACCATATAGAGCTTTGGTAAATTTAAAAACATGATTTGGAAAATTTGGATTTTCAAAACCGGGAGGTTGTTCAACATAAACTTCTTCATTTATGAAACCATTTAAAAAAATGCACTTTTGATATCAATTTGAAAAAGTTTGAAATTGTTTGAACATGCAAAGCTAGTAACATCCTAATAGCTTCTAACCTAGCTACCGGTGTATAAGTTTCATCATAGTCTATACCTTCCTCTTGGGTATATCCTTTGGCAACTACTCTAGCCTTATTTCTAATGATGTTGCCATTTTCATCAAGTTTGTTTCTAAAGACCCATTTAGTTCCTATAGTTGGATGATTACTAAGACTATCAACTAAATTCCATACTTGATTTCTTCCAAATTGATTTAATCCATCTTGCATAACCATTACCCAAAATTCATCATTTAAAGCAACATCAATGTTATAGGTTCTATGCAAGAAATGAAAGTAACATAATTACAAGTATTTCTAATTGAAGATTTAGTAATTACCCCTTTAGATGAATCACCAATAATGTGTCCATCCTTAACATATGCAAGCTCTCTTGGGTAGCTAAAATCTCTTTCAATGTGAGTTGGTTCTTGGAGTTCATCAATTTTGAGTTTTTGAACCAACTCACACTTTGATCTTCATGTGATGCTCGATTTTGCTCAACTTAATATATTTCTACATCATCAAAATCAATAGATTCCTTTCTAGAAGGAGAGTTAGATTCATAAAAATAACATGTATAGATTATTCTACAATAAGAGTTCTCTTGTTAAAAGTTCTATAAGCTTTAAAATTTGTGGAATAACCAGGAAAAATACCTTCATCACTTTTGGCATCAAATTTTCCTAAATTTTTTTTTCCATTATTCAGAAAAACATTTGCAACTAAAAGGATGAAAGTGGCTTATGTTAAGCTTTCTTCCTTTAAAAAGTTCATAAGGAGTTTTCTTTAAAATAGGCCTAACTATAGCTCTATTTATAATATAGCAAGAAGTGTTTATGGCTCTATAAATCATGCAGATCATTAGACTCTATAAATTCCCTGAAAGAAGGGCATCTTTTACCAATAAAGTCATTTTTTTATCCGTAGAAGAGAGAATAGCATTGAAGTCCCCAATTACCATCTAAGGGATTGAATCAAAAGGAATAGTATCTCTCAACTCCTCCCAAAGTATCTTCCTCTTTTTCCTATTTGGACTACCGTAGTTAAAAGCGATGAAAACATACTAAAAGGGAACATCATAAAAAACTTGAGTCAAAATAAACTGAGGATGATTACTGATAACTTCTAAACTAATAGTGTTTTTCCAGCCAATCCAAATACCACTAGATAACCCTATTACTTCAACTCGATGAGAGCATTGAAAACCCATCTTGGCAATTACTTTATTAGCTTTGACCCCACTAACCCTCGGTTCAAGAAAACTAACAATATCTAGTTTATTTTTAAGATTATATTCCCTAAAAATGCTGGGAAACTTTGCATTCGCACATCCATGGCAATTCTATGAAAACACCGATAAATTCAAATTCATACTAAACAATCAAGAAAAAAAACCAAATTTAATGATGAAAGTCCTCCTTATTCTCAAATTGTTTACCCGACTCTTTAAAATCATCACTTATAGTGCCCTACTGAAGTTGTGAGTTTATAAGCTCAACTATGTTTTTAACTGAATTAGAAAGGGGGCCCCTAGAAATTTAAGCTTTGAAAGGATTACCTTTATCCCAAAATGTTTTCTTAAGCTTTCTACCCTTTTGGCCCCCACCAATTCTCCCCCAGCAAAAATGCATACTGGTAGTCACATTTCGAACCTCTACATTCTCCTTTTAACCACTGATCGCGATCTCCAAAGGATTTGGATGTACATTCTCTTTAAACACTACAATTGAGTACTTTTTAGTGCCTAAAAATCCTTCCTTCAAAGCCACCAACACCTCCATAAACCCCTCAATTCTCAACATATGATGAAAAGTAGCAGTGGTTTCGCCTTCGACACTCTAACTAGAAAACTTTGCCACCCGATCTTCCTTGTACACTTCAACGGTCCCCACATTTGGAGATGGGTCAGCTCCATTTGGACCTGGCAACAATTTATCCCCCCAAGTCTCTCTCTCATACATAGGTCATTCACACCTTGCATTTGATTTGGGTCACCCATTTGTCCAAAATTTATCACCAGGTTAATAAAGCCTAACTCATTTAACTAGACTGGGTTATTTCTTTGACCTTTTGAAATTGGCCTATTCCCAACCAAATCAACTCTTCTCTACCCTTCCTTAGATTTCCCTTGGGACCCTCTTCCCCAGCATGATTGCCTTGGCTTATGTCATTGACCTGGCCATTTTTCTTAGCAACCTTTTCACTTTCAAAAGTCTTGGTCCCCTTTAAAGGCCCTGCACCATTACGGCCCAATACCACTTCCAACCAACTTCTCTCCCACTGATGACCATACTTTTCCATTAGGGTTTCTAAAGCTTCAAATCGCGAGTTAACCACCACTCCTTCTAGAAACTCGACGTCACTCTTCCTTGCTACATTAAGATTGCGCCTACTTCTTCTCTCAACCAACATCAATGAACCATAGGCTTCAGATGCTGCCAATTTCCCATCCCCCACCATATTCAGTTTTTACATTTGCTCTTCCCCAATTTTCGAGTTTCCTTCACCCGATGCACTTGGATGAGAAACCCCCTTTGGACAAATTTCCTTTACATGTCCATAATGGCCACATAAAAAAGCAGACTGTAGGCAAGTACTCATACTCAATTTTTTGTAGTACTCCATTAATCAATACCTGAGATACCAGTGGCTTGTCAAGATTGACATAAATCGCCATCCTTGCAAACCTTCCCCGTACTCTATTATCTGTGTTAAAATCCAATTTTGCAACTTTTCCCACCATCCCTCCTATTTCCCATAAAATTTTCCTTTTGTACATGTATCCCGGTATACCTGGAAGGTGGATCTATGACATAACCACATTAGGATAAGGTAGTGTCAAATCAAACTCCATTGTCCATGGTTGCACTGTCAAGTATTGTCCATATATAATCCAAGGTCCTTGAAAGTGTACTATTTCAAAATCTTCAAAATTTTGAAACTTGGTCAAGAAATAACCATTCTTAATGTCCATCAGTCTAAACAGTTGAGATTGCCTCTAAAGGCTATAAACTTTTTTTTGGAACGTAGTATACCCAATACTCCTGCCTACAAGCTTGACCACCATAGTGTATGCGATATCCTTAATAAGAAATTGATTAGCACTCTTCAAAAAATTAATCGATGGAATACCATTTATAAAAGATCGCATGACATTCCCCTATATCAAAACAAAATCCTTCTCCTCATCAAAATCTATTGCTTCAAGCTCCCTTCCTACAACCCGAGGCATTTTCCCCATCAATCTCTCTTTCCATGATAATGATGGCACCTGATCTAGGTCTACAACCATCACTACATCCAGATCCCCATCGATTTCCTTAAATCAAACTTTTTTAATAGATCGATCTTCAAATCGGCCGACCTCACTGCAACCTCCTTCCAAAGTCTCCATTTGTGTTATAGAAGTACATAATTTAATTTAGAAGAAATTGATAAATTATACTTCAAGCATGAAAAAAATGATTGATAGTTTTTATTATCACTATAGTTGAATGATCAAAATATTGCTATACATTAGTTATGCTAATTAATTGTTATTTTGAATAATATTGTTGCATTAATTATATAAATTAAAAATATATTGTACATTAAATATGATAAAATTGTTTCCATTATGATTTGAAATTTATTATAATACTTAAATGTTAATATATTTTAATTATGTTTAACCATCCGAATCATTAATTATAATAATTAAAAATATATTATTTGAAAATTTAATGAAAAAACTGAACTCTCAAAATGACTTGAGAAATGGAATTGAATAGTTAAGGCAGCTTGCCTAGAATATTTTAAAAGGAGAAGCAATTATAAAATTGTGTTAACTTGTACAACAATTAAGAATATTATATATGTTAGAAAAGAAAGTTTATCTGCAAGCTCAACACATGTAAAATAGTATGGTTTTAGTTTATTATGATAGAATTAGTTAACGCAACTAATTTTAAGCTAATAATGACTGTAAAAAAATTAAAAGTGATTGTAAGAATTATAAATGTTTATTGAAGAAGAAGTGAGATATGGAGAATAGAAAAGAACATATTATTACTAGGAACTGTTCAATTTCGAGCTAATGTTTATTTATTTAGATACGTCAGCCATCTGATTTCATCATTTAAGATACATGACTTAATTCATTGCAACTCCTTCCATGTAATTGCATCAATGATTCTTTATAGAGTAATCTATAAAATAATAACTCAATTATGGTTTTTAATTCATTTATCAAACATTTCAAGTATTAATGTTATTAGTGTTATTAAGGGTGAGTTTAGATGGACGGTTAGGTGTGTTTAGCTTATTTTGTCTCACGTTATAGTATCACTATAGTATCTAATCTAACCGTCACCACTGTTTTTACACTAATCACAGGTAAATACATCGCCCATCCAAACCCACTCTAAGCCTTTTATATATATATATATATATATATATATATATATATATATATATAAATAGCCTGAAAATTTTAATTATTTACAAAAATAATCCAATTTTTTTTATTATGTATATAAATGACCTTAAATAAATAGTAAAAGTTGGTGTAGCCAAAGAGATTGGTGCCACCAACTTGCCATGTCTGCCAATCATTGATTGTTAGATTAAAAAAAATTAATTTTTTCAGTGGAGTCAATCTATTTGGTGCCACCAACTTCCCACGTCAACCAATCATTGACTGTTACATTAAAAAAAAACCAAAATTTTGAGTGAAGTCAATTTATTTGGCGCCACCTTTATAAATATCAGAAAAACACCAATATTTTTAAATACTTTGGAGGCCTAAAAATAAATAATAGTGGTGGAGCCATAAAGAATGGCACCACCACTTTAATGGTGTCAGAATTTTTTTTAAATGATTGTTTTTTTTAATTTAAAATTAAAATTGATATTTTATTTGATGGAATTATAGACAATGCCACTCTTAGATTTTTTTTAATTCAAAAGTAAAATTATTTTTAATTTATAATAGCCCCTAATTTCAAAATTTACAAAAGAAATTGACCCAAAAAGATAGAAAGAACAATTGAATGTACTTCATTGAAAGTGTTATTAAACGAAACCCGGTGACCATCCTTCTCAGTATCAACGAGAACACCATCGCAGTCAAAAGGAAGAGCAGATGGAAGAATATTCGGAAAAGAAGCCGATGAGCATTTGATCTTGAAGGAAGTACGAATTTGCTTCGTTATCTTCGTTGAAGAACTGAAGAGTGAAGATGGTACGTTCTTTGCAATGAATAAATGGTGGTGACTGAATATAGAAGGTTTAGCTTTAACAGTTGAAGACATGAAGGAAATGTTGGTAAAGAAAGAGAAATACCATTCTCTATGACTAAAAAGAAGCAATCACTTAAAAAAAAAAAATTCTAATAATCACCACTATTATTTATTTTTAGGATCTCAAAATATTTAAAAATATTGATATTTCTTTGATATTTATACAAGTGGTGCCAGATAAATTGGCTCCATTCGAAAAATTAATTTTTTAATCTAACAACCAATGATTGGTTGACGTGACAAGTTGGTGAGGTTAATCTGTTTGGCTCCATCAATTTTCACTATTCATTTCAAATTATTTACGTATGTAATAAAAAAGTGGATCATTTTTTAATTAATTAAAATTTTCGGGTTATTTTTATAAAAAAAAAACTGAGGTTGTATCTATGATTTTTATTGAATAACATAATAATTAAGGAAATTGCTTGACAAAACAGTGTAAACTGTGTAAACAAAGACTCAAAGAACATCAAGATTTATTTACGCAATTTTATTTCTCTACATCTGTGGAATTTAGCTCAATGAGTAATTCTACTATCTTTAATCCGCAATACTACAATTGAATTACACTTTTTCACTCCCCAAGTATAGAAATCTCACATTTGTACCTAAATACTAGAACACTCACCTCTAAATCCTCCTCTGATAATAGGTTTACAATTTAGTTTACACTCTAATACAAAATTCCTCAATGAACAAATTCAAGTACTCTCATTATGCTCTCGTCCATAACTTAGATAACCTTTCACATCATATATCAATCATGGCTTGCTAACATAGAAACTAAATGAATACAAAGTAAATCCTTGAAAATAGTTATTACAATACAACCAATAAAAACATAATCTGATGAAGATATGACCTTCCAAAATCAGAATTACATCACAATCAATTCTCCACAAAACAAGGGTTGTCTTGATTCATTCGAATCTATTCAAATCTTCACTAGCCACAAATTGATTCTCATAGATGGGCTATACTATCTTCAAAATGTCAACAAAATAACTAGTCCAAAGATTTTGCACTAAATTGTCAACTTAAATATGACAAGTAACTCCACTGTCTCAGTGGTGGCCTATAGTGGACTCTACCGAGTGCCACTCAGCACATTATAGCATACCATGCCTTAAGAATTGGGATATAACATTTTAGTCACTCGTCCATAATCTAAGATTACCCCCTTTACTGTAATGATGGTATGACATGTTAACTCAAGTATCAATATCTAATTTAACGCTTAAACTATATCTAAAATATTCAACATGTTATTTTTACAAATTTTTTATGATAGTTGTAATTTTTTAAAAAATAAAAATATAAAAATTCTTTAAAAACTGAAAATTAAAAGAGTTTTGGAATTATATATATTTAAAAAAATATAATTATGTAAATTTTAAAAATCTTAAATATCCTAAAAAATGTCTATAACATAAATTATTTGTACACATTCATAATCTTAATTTACAATGCAGATTTTTGTAAAGATTTAGCCTAGAAAAGAAAAGGAAAAAGAACAATCCTATCCATCATTGTTTTTCTGTTTGTTGCAACCCTGAAAACAATTATCAGTGTTACATGAATCTATTTTAAAGTAAAATAAAGTGATATATGTAAACATAAAATAAAATCAAGATTTATTCACATACAAAATAACATTACAAATATGATCAGAATTTTAATAAAACAAATGAAGTTTATAACTCGGAAGATAAGAGACCGAAGCAATCAAAGGATGAAGCTAAGTCAGTAGTTAATGATTGTCACACACTTTAAATATAAATAATCCTAATAAATATAAATAAACTCCCTTTTCTCGTTACTCCTAACTTTGCAACCCTATATTATTGAATCTCATACAGACTTAACTTTTTTAATTTTGATCGAATTATTTATGTCAGACAATTGAGCCTCAGCCTCAGTCCTTTCATCCATATCAACACTGTTACTAAGATTGGAATCGAAATATTGTTCTTCCCTTTCAACCTTCTCACAAAAGAGATTTACCAATGTCTTTAATTTTGTAAAAATCACACTATAAAATAATATTTAAATTTCAGAGTGAGAGTTAGTAAAACTTGTAGGAGATAAATATTAAATTTATACATAAAATTTGGTTAAATGGATAATTTAATACATGCATTTAAATTTGGTGTAACTATACACGTGAAATTTAAATTGTGATTTATATGTATGCATAAAACTTTGAATTTAATTCTATTGTACACATTTAAAAAGTGAATACATACATTTATTTTCATATTGAATTAATATAATTATTATGTAATATATCAACATAAAATTATGCTAATTAAATAATATTGTAAGTGATTTGTAAAATTGAATTAAATTAAAATTTCATGTATAAAATAAAAAATTAAAAGTTATGTGCGATATTGCTCATTGAATATTTTTTATTTAATAAAATTAGATTTTGAGAAACATCAATATAAAATCGGATCGAAAACGAGACGTACAAAAAATGATCGTTGCCGTCCCTAAACCTAATCAACATCTGAAATTTATAGAAAAAATCAATTTGAAAGATAATGCTTTTGGAGGGTCTCTTGCGCCAGCCCATTTACTATGAGGCAAAAGAAGCACACGGAAATGGGCTTTTTGTTGATTGATTTCTAATGGTTCTGGCTCGGTTCAGCTGGGTCTGCACTGTGATATTCCATTAGACCCAAAAAATCTGCATTGTAAAAAGATACGGTAGTTTTATTCAAAAATATTATTTTATATCAATACAATATGATATTTCAAATTTTCACCGATATTCTCAAAATTTATTTTTTAAACAAAATAACCTTAATTAAATCTATTTACCAGTTACTTTGAATTAATTACGTAATACTATATTAGTTCATGCATCCCACACGTATGGAAGCTAGTATCTTTTTATCGAAGTGTGAGACACCATTATACTTGAATAGAGCTGATTTCATGCAAGAAAGCGAATAAAAAGTCAAATTGTCAGAGAGGGAAGTTAGCAACGATTATAGGAAGTTAAAGGTTCTCTGTTGTGATCAATAGAAGAAAACTTAATCCTGAACTAGAACGAATTCATAACATCTTTCACACATTAATGCTTTGAAGGTACAAGTCTTATTTCTCTCATATTATGTCCACAGTTGAGATTGATGCATAATTAAATTTATGATATGAGAAAGAACTCATTAACATTCTAACTCGTGAAGTAAAAGAATTGAGAAATAAATATATACAGTTAATTAAAGTGCACTAATAACATCCTTAATTATTCTTTTACAAGCAAAATTTTAAGGAGAGAAATTTTATATGAATAGGAAAATTTTATTGTCCAAAATTTTTGGTGTCATAATTTACGCCATATCAAAGATTAAATTAACTAAGATTTTAAGAATAAGCACCATGTTAATTGTCTTTTATTTATTAATTAAATATGACACTAAGAAATCACCAATTAAATCGAAGTATGAATATCTAAAATAAGCTATGGAATGAATTGTTGAGGAAAGCAAAATCTTTTTGTCGATGTGAGGAATTGGAAATTGTATAAATGGAAATTAAACGAATTGTAAGAGCGGTGAACTAAGGCCATTGAAACTAAATTGACCAGTGTCTTAATTTAGTTAGTGGAATGGCCTAATCTTAGCTATCCAACGGCACTAACAACTCTTTGCATAGTCTTCCACCCTTGGATGCCTAATAATTATTATTTATATTTAAAAAAGGAAAGTAAAGAGAAGAAGCTTCTCCCATATTTTGTTTCGTTCCATGTTGTTAGAAGTTGTCTGACCCAAATTCCTGTTAAAAATAAAATACAAGTGGTAAGATAAGGGGATCTACGAGGGTGAAGGTCATAGCCCATTGTAGATCCCTATATAGAAAAATACTAAACTGGGGTCGCAACCAGGGTGCGGGGGCCTCCACGGTACAGTATAGGTTGCACAAGTAAAATCCGTATAGAAGTTTACCTCCTCTATTTGATGTTGATTAGAATAAGGAGTTTTAATCTTACTGCATTACTTCTATTTGACTTTGATTAGAATAAGGTTTTTAAACCTATAAATAGACGTAATCGTTTTTCCTCTTGTATCATTCGAATTCGACATAGTAAATTTTCTTCTCCTCTGCCCCTGGTTTTTTCCCAAAAGGGTTTCATGTAAAATTTTGTGTGTTCTATTTTCTCTTTCTTTGCGATTCATTGTCATTATCAACGATCAATTTTCTCAGATGCACTCAGGAAAGAAAAAGAAAAGGTTTTCCATGGTAATCTCTTCCAGGCCGTAAGAGTCTATGGAAAAATTCAAAGGTTTTAGGGAGGTCTAATTTGAGAAATTGTTATTATGCTAAAAAGCCTTCAAGATCCATTTATATTGTGGTCCAAATTGAGCAAGAGGATGAGAATTTAGGTGGTTTTCATCTAGAGTTTTGGTTTGCTAAAAGAGGAGGTGAGAAAGCTCAACATAGTCCTTGAATTTATAGTTGATTTTTAAGAATTAGATTCTATTGCAACTTGATATCATAATAACTGTTAGAATGAGTTTCGTTGTTGGTAGGATTTTGATTCTAGGGAAAGTATAAAGGGCCAAACATCAAAAGCAAGACTAAAGTGGTCAATTATAGGCCTTGTTTAGAATTTAGAGATTTGGATAGCTTAGCTAAGGTGAGTACTCTATGAATTCTTGTTTAATTTTGTGTATTAGTTAAATGAAAATGATACCATTTAATTAATGACCTAAATGAAAAGCAAAAAATAAGGCGAGAGATTAACTCATCTCACGAAAATTTTCAACAAGCTTTAATTATTAATTTAAATTGAGACCTTATGGTTAATTGCTTATAAATAGTTGAAAATGAATTTGAAAAGCATTGAAATGCTAGCTAATGAATATATGAGTATAGCTATAGTGAATTACTTATGAAATTTGATTATATGTATCGAAGAACTTTCATTACTAAGCAATACTTGTATGCCTCAATATGTACAATAGGAAATTTTGAGGTAAATTAAGCTAAGCATGATTTCCTCTATAGTTTGTTATTGCTCTAATTAAATTAAGTGCTATGAATTATATTTATATGCTTATTGAATTTGGAGTTTTTGAATAATATGGAATTGAAATATTAATGATATGATATGGGTTAAAAGAAATTAGTTGTTGACAAATTGTATTAAGCCCTTGCAAACTATTGTGCAAGTCATGTTGGATATAGTTGGCATGCTATAGGATACTAATATTGCATCTTTGTCCAAGGGCAAAGCTAGAATTTGTTCTTTTTTTTAGGGGGAAATTAAATTGTATATTTTTATGATAGTAAAAATTCAATTTCTTCATTTTAATAGCCTATATCTTTATAATTTTTAAATGATTAAATCAAATTTGTATCATTTTTGGGGTCCAAAATGAAATTTTACCATTACTAGTTTAAAATTTTCTAAATTATAAAGGGGCTTAAATGGAAAATTTTCCATTTTAGGGGGGTCGGGGCCCTATCAGCCTCCTAGCTTTGCCACTGTCTTTGTCTATAACTGTGTGTGGGTTGCTTGTATGTATGCTCGAGAGTTCTATTAGCACTTTGTGCGTAGGTGTTTATGGTTGATATGTTGTTAGTGTTATACACCCTTGGAGCTCAGCTATTGTTCATTGCCAATGCTTTGCACATATGTGATGTGTGGCTAGATATTTATGTATCCAACTTTGGTCTCCACTAGTGTTTACTAAAAGGTGTTATAGAATCATGTCACGAAAGATAAGATTGTGAACTGTATTTCACACTTAATATGGTTATTGATTCTTAAAGCGTCCAACACTAAATTAGTAAGTGTTATTAATTGTATAGATCGATTCAAACAATAATGTAGATCTAGGAATAAAACATGTATGGTATATGTGATAAGTATTATGGTTTAATCAAACTAGTATTGAACATTGAAATACAATTGAAATTTTCCATAATTTATGAATTGATTTTTGAATGGATTATTGACTAGTGGTATGTTATGTTAATTGTCTTGATGGTTAAGTTGAATTAAAAAATGAATTTTGTAATGACTTAAATTAAAGATATTGAAAAAATACAATTAGGTCTTGAATATGAGTAATTAAGCTTTAGAACATATGATTGTGTAATGACTTAAATTAAAGATATTGAAAAAATACAATTAGGTCTTGAATATGATAGTTTTTAATCGAGCATTATAAAGGTCAGCACATCGTTGTTGCTTACTGTGCACAAGTTAGTAGAGCCAAGATGAAGTTACTAGAAAAGTTGCATCTCCTTCTGAGAGTCACAACCATCTTAATGTAAATTTTGCTATGTTTTGAGTTATGTTTTGGTAGCTCTTGGCATGTACATAATATGTACCATTATAAAGGTTTGAACATGCTCCTTAGTTATATTTGGGTTTATATATTGATGCATTTAACCTTGGGTTGAGGAAGGTATTAGGTGTATGTAAACTTCAATTATTTTCCAACTAGTGCCACGCCCTAAAATCTGGCCTAGTAGTTTTGGGTTAGTAGAATCGGGTCATTAAATCGGGGTTGAGTCAGGTATCAGAAATTAGAGTTGTAAGTGAGTAATTAAAGAACTAAAATTTCATGTTCGGGTTTTTATTTTATTAGCTAGCTTAAAACGAAATTTAATTTTGAGGTCTAATTTGAAAAAAAGGATTTTAATTTATTTAGGACCTAATTGGGAAATGGAAGAATTAGGAGTAACCAAAAGGGTAAATTGCCCAATTTTTGAAAATTGGTCTCCTATGTAGAGCCATTCACGTCTTCTTCTTCTTTCAAACCCCAAAACATTCAAAGTTTTCAAAAACCTAAAATCAGAGAGTTTTAACAAAATCTATTCATTCCTTTAGATTTATTAACTCCCCAAACACCAAAACAACCCCCAATTTCAAGTGAAAAACATGTTTTTTCTCCAAATCCACTATTGCTCTTCTTGAGTTGAAATCCCAAATTAGAGTTGTAGATCCTTATTTTCATCAAATCAAGGTAATATTCTGATTTTCTATGGTTAAATAAAGAGTGTTGTTATTTCAAATTGAGTTTTAAACGATTATATTTAGATTTGGTGTTTTTAAAGTATGTTTAGATTCAAAAATGGCAAATCTCGTAATCCTGAGTAAACCTGTGATCTCAAATTGATTTTTGATTCATTCTAACCTAATTAGAGGGTATTTCAATTCAAGTTGATAGTTCATAACCAAATTTTTAAGAATAAAGGGTTTTCCCCTTTTTCATATTCCTAAAAGCTTTAATTTTTTGAAACGTTTAGGACCATGGATTTAGCTAAAATTAATGGTTTAGTTATTAAATTAAATTTTATCTAGGATGTTTGGAATCTAAATGGAGGATTACAAAAAAGGTTAGGGTGTCGAAACTTCAATTTCGGCAAAAATAGCTAGTTTTTGGTAGTGAGAAAGGAGAGGCTTGAATTGTATATTTCTTATTGTTTGGTTGTGTTCAAGGTTGTTTTTGATGAGTTTGGAATATTTTTTTTTATGTGTGTAAAGTTTCAGATCAATCGAGAGCCACTACGAGAAAGTTTAAAGTTAAGGAAAAGCTTGTTTGAGCTTTCGACTTGTAAGCAGAAGCATAATTGGTGAGTGTTCGGAGTCGTTGCTGGTATGCGTGATTCACAGCGTTAATCGGGAGCTTAGGAATAGCCTAAACCCCTATCCTAAGTTCCAAGTGTAAGCTTTTCTTTTACTTGTTGCCTTGTTGTGAAATTATGCCTAATGTATGTCGAGTTGTGAAATGTGATTCTACTTTGACAAGTAATGTATGTGAATACTTGTATGTGATATGTGATAAGCTGATTTTAATGCACTCATACATGGTTAGATATGTGATGGCTCAATGAGTATAGTTGTGGCACTTAATTTTGCAATTAAATGTGAATCCGATAAGCATGATTTTTGTACAAGTTTGTGATGTAAATTGATGAATATGAACAGAGGTTATGTGCATTAAAATAGAATTAAATATGTATAATTGTAAATATTTTAGCCTTGTGATCTCTTGAAACCGTTGGATATAGTTGGCATGCCATAGGATTGTGAGTACTCATCCTTGTGTTTTGTGATTTGGGCATTGAGGGATAGATTGGATGGATAAGGGAATGTCGAGCTAAGCTTCATTCACTGGGATATATTGGTGTGCTGGAGAGTGTTTAACTTTATGCCAGACTTATGGGACATGTTAGACTCTTTGAGTCATTAGTGTGATAGAGATCCGTGTATCCAATGTGTGGTGATAGAGTCCACTTTTATGTTTCATTTTCCCAAGTTGTCAAATTATCATAAATTGATTAATATATGAAAATGTTCTGTGTAAATGCACGTGAATATATAAGCTAGACTTGTGAGTCATTAAAGCATTAATATATTGTTTTTTTCTTGATGAATTATCATAAAATGAATTATATATATGAGTTGAGTGCAATTGCATGTGAGAGTATATGCTAGTTTTATGATTTAATGAAGTGTGAATATGTTATTTTGACTTGATGAAAATATGGTTATGAGTGAGCCGTAGTATGCCCTTGCTTAACCTTTGATGTTGTGTATGCTTTGTGGTTATTCCAACATTCACTGAGCTTGTTTAAACTCACACACTGTACATTAACATCTTGTAGATAAGTAGTTTTTCAGTGTCAATGGAGCGGCGAAGGAAGTGATCTAAGTAAGACAATATTTTTGAGTAGGTGGTTTTGTCGATTCTTTTTAACTTACTGAATAAAGGCAATGTGGGTTAGAGTTTTATTTTGATTATTAACATTATTTTATTAATTATATCTTAGTATTGGATTGATGGAATATGGATGTTGTTTTGGACTTCGCTTGCGACTAAATTGACGTTTGAGATTAAGGTTGATAATGCATGTTAGATATTCTTATTTAAATGTATGGATGTCGCATGATAAATGTTTAAAGGATGTTAATAAGTTTAGTTAAATTAGACTATATTTGTATGTTAAGTAGAACATTGTTTTGAGCATGGATAACATTTTAACTTGTGAACTTTTGGTATTTTGGGTAAATGTATTGATACTCAAGATATGAATATCGATACCTCGAAGCTGGGACATTTTCAAAATTTGACAGATTCTATCTTTAGTATCGATACCCATATACAAGTATTAGTACTTGTGATAAAAATATCGATCCTGCTCATTCGGTATCGGTACCTACATGGTTTTTCGAGATTTATTAAAAATGAACCTTAATTATGGTTAAAAATATTTCTATTGTCATGTAAATGTTTAAATTAGCCATGAATTTTTCTTTAAAAGTTAATTTTAGTACTCATTGCTCTTATTTGAAACCACATATGCATGTGATTAAGTTTCGTTGGTTAATGTAGTATCCTGTAACTCGTGTCTGACGAATGGACCAAATGAGGGGTGTTACAACTAGTTTTTAGTGTAGCAGGAATGTATGTTTGGTTAGAATGAATGGATAATATTAGATAGAAGTGTTATGTTAAGCGTAGATTTAGATAGCTTTAGAAGGTCATCAAGGCTTTAAAATTACTGTCAAATTAGAAAAGATTGTTACCTTGTCAACTTTATGACTTTTTTGCAAGCAAAGAAATCTTAGGATGACTTTACTCAGACCACACAACCCCCAAGTATCTATTCCTGAAACAAGGGTATCAGTATTGCATGAAACTGTATCTAACAACCATTTAAAGAGTAGTATTGTCACATCCTAAAATTCGGTTAGTAGAATTGAACATTAGATTATGGGTTTGAGAGAAAAATCAGATTTTGTGTCATAGGAATTAAAATAGGATAAAAAAATTAGTTAATAATAGTAAAATGAATAATAATTAAATTAAATAATTATGGTATTAATAATTGGGACATTAGTAAAATAATAATAATAATAATAATAATAATAATAATAATAATAATAATAATAATAACAACAATAGAGATTAATTTGAGAATAGTGGCTAAAGTAGAGGTTAAATGTGTAAATTAAAAACTAGTGGTTAAAAGGGGAACAATTATAACAAGGGAGAATAGGGGAGGACTTATAGAGCAAATAGCCTATTTAAAAAAAATGGTTAGTTGGCTATAAAAAAGCCACTACTGTCTCATTTTTCTCTATCTTTTTTTTTCATTTTTTAATTTTTTTAGATCGAGGAATGAACATTTTCTCTCAAATTTTCTGCATCTATTATATTTTCTTGGCATCCAAACACTCCCTATTCCTTCAATTTTGTAAGAAAATCACTCTTTCTTCTCCAATTTCTCACCTAAACTTAGTTATTTTTTGCTCATTTGGTGCAAATTCGTGGAGGTTTTCGAGTTAAATGTAAATATATTATTTTATTATTTATTAAATTTTTATTAGGAGTTCTTAATTTGAATTTTCATAGATCTAAGCAAGAAAACCAAAGATCCATGGTTTTAAAGCTATGTTTTGCATAAAAATGGTGAATCTCATAATAAAGAGCTAATAGATGTTTTAAAATGATTTGTAGTATATTTTAATGAGATTAAGAGATTTAAAATTCAAGTTATCAAAATCTTCAAGTAATTGCATGAATTAAATGGTTTTCTTTTGAGAATGAAAAATGAACAATGTTTTTTCGAAAAAATATTAATTAAAGAAATTGAGCAAAGTTAGAGGTCTAGATCTATAATTAGGCATAAGTTAGGAGGTTAGGAGGTAGAAATTAAGGATTTAATTAAGTTAAAAAGAAGAAATTAAGTGAAATAGATTGTACGAAATAAGCCGAATAAGTATGTGCGACTGGAAAGCCGTTGTATAAGCATAAAGAGAGTAAGCTAGATTGTTTTTGAATGCTTAGTAATATGTATATTTTTGTTTGAAGCTGAAAACGTTGGTAGAGCCTCAACAAACCGGGATAAAGGTAATTGAAAAGTTGTCTAGTTCGACGAGCCGTGGTGAGTTATAGGTGAGTGCATTTGTATGTCTTATTTTAGCATGAATTGCGAGATCTAAAGAGTCAAAGTGAGGCTTGTGAACCCCACTTATGGTATGTACGCATGTTCTTGTTATATATATTATCAATATACTCTTGGATTTTGTGTTATACATAAATATGTGTAAATTTTATTATATAATATATATCTCTATGCGTTTATAGGGTTTTATTAAATAATATATGTATACAAATATGCAAATTTGACATGACAGGGAGTTTTAAATAGGTTTGTATATATGAAATAATTAAATGTCTTGTTATATATATGCATTTATGATTATATATAAGTTTTAAGGGTATTGTTTCATAAATATATATTATATATAATATATATAGGCATGGGTGGTTATACATATAATATATTATGTGCGTGGGCTTTATGGTATGTAAAATGTATAATATATTATATGCATGGGCTTTATTATAATATATATAACATATATACGTGGTTTTGGTGTTATATATATAATATAATATACATGTGCATGTGCATGGTTCTATTGTATACAGTATACATAAGTAGGGTATGGTTTTATATAATATACAAATTTATGGGACTTTTAATGTATGCTTAAAATTTGAGGTGATAAAGGTCACTAAATAAATATATATATAATATATATATTCATATATGATTTTGTAATATTCATGAACGAATATAAGAATAAATAATATAATGTGGACTCTTATAACATACAAATTTTATCGTTAATGCACATTTATGCATGCACAAACCCGTAAATGAATTATGAGATATATGATATTGCAAGTTTTGATTAGTGAAAAATTACATTATTATGAAATGCTAAGTGTGAGCTCAACAGTAATGCGAGCCAATTATATTGTGAAATAAAATGTGATCAAATAGATATTTTGACAATGTGAACACTTGAAACCGTTGGATATCATTGGCATGCCCTAGGATTGTGAGTACTCACCATTTTTATTATGTGTTGGGCATTGTGGCCCAGAGATAGCATTGGAGAGGTAAGGGAATGTCGAGCATAGCTCCATTCACCATAAATAGCATGGTGTGTTTGGAGAGTGTGAGCATATATGCTACACTTACATAGAGATAGCGTATGACTTTATGATTCATGTGGTGTGTTTTGGAGATTCGTTTATCCAATGAGTATATAATTTGACTCTGTTTCATATTCATGAATTGCCAATAAATCACTGTGTTGAGTATGAAAATTGTGTTATATGTGAATTGTTCAAATATGTTTAAATCTTAACATGTCAAGTGTATATATATTTGTGTTGCATTAATGTGTACTCATTGAGCTTTTACTTTACCTTGCAGATAAATAGTTCCTGGGTTAGCGAGAAGGATGGAAAACGATGATCCATCGCAAGGAATTTTCTTTGAGTATGTATGTTGAGCTTTTAAGCTCCCAAGTGAGGACAATGTGGGTTGTTCCAAGGGTTTAGTACTACAATTAGACTTAAACTTTTAAATAAAATTTTCAACGGGTTGCCACTCGAACAACTCCGAGCTTTGGGTGGTAAAGAATTTCAAGGAGCTAAAGAAGTTGATCCGACCATTGCTGGATATTGGTTGAAGAGTGTTGAAAGAATCTTTGAGTAGATGAGATGCTTGAATGATGGGAATTTAGGTTGCACTATATCCTTACTAAACGGTGAAGCTTTTCGTTGGTGGAATATGGTAAAGAGAGGGACCATTGCTGATCACCTGACTTAGGATTTCATTTTGGAGTCTTTCCAAAAGAAGTACTTGGGAGAACAGTATGTTTGTGGATGAGTAAGAGTCCGAGTCTGAGTTTGTGCGGCTCAACCAGTATGCTTCAGAGACGGTGTTCCTTAAAAAGGACAAGTGTAAGAGGTTTTGACTTGGGTGAAATCGGGACATTCGAGTATATCTTGTAGCAAAGAGCATTGAGGCCTTCGATGATTTGGTAGAGAAGGCTAAGGCTGTAAAGGAGATACTGATCGAGCCATTGAGACTAGTTGTATCTGAGTCCGGGAAGAGGGGCTTCGATCAGTCGGGATTTTCGGAAAGGCCAAGTAAGAGAGGTCGTGATTTCTAAAAGTCTAATAGGGATGCTCGACGAGACTTTCAACTGAGCCAAACTAGACTATAGAGAATCGTATTAGTTTCTAAGGATGGATCAATTGAGGTAGTGACTTGTGAGCATTGTGGACGTGGGCACCCGGGAGTGTGTCGGGGGTGTGCCTGTGTTGTGGGTCAATGGAGCACCAGGTACGGAACTGCCCGAAGAGAGCTAAGTTGTCTCAAACTACTGCAACTGTTAGAGGCCAAGCCCAAAGTCGTGGTGGTAACGAGACACCGATGAGCGAGAGGAAAGTTGCCCATACAGTAGTTGCACCGATTGAGTCTGGTGGACCCATTCATGTTTACGCAGTAAAGGAGCTGCATAACCACGAGACAATAGATATGATTGCATGTACATTCATAATGCGATCTTTTTCTTTATTTTCGTTAGTATATTTGGGTTCCATCCACTCGTATATTGAGAGTGATCTGGTTTGTGAGTTGGGGATTCGATTGTGTGATTGTTGATCGGTTCTCGAAGAGTGCGCATTTTCTAGCAATGCGTAGTAATTACTTGATGGAGATTAGCTAAGTTGTACATGGCAGATATAGTTCGACTTCATGGTGTATTGGTTTTGATTATTTCTAATAGATATTTACATTTTACCTCGAGATTTTGGAGGAGTCTTTAGGGAGCGTTGGGTTTGAAGTTTAACTTTAGTACGACTTATCATCCCTAGACAGATGGCCAGTTGAAACGAGTAATTCAGATACTCAAGGAAATGTAGCGGAAGTACTGATCCGGCTCGTCGCATACTGTTCCGATAGAGGAGACTGAGGTTCGACCTGATCTTACCTTTGAGGAGGAACCGATCGAGATCCTAGCTCGTGAGGTTAAGGTGTTGTGTAACAAGAGCATACCTTTAGTAAAGGTTCGACTAGATTTTTATCTATAGAAAATGGTAAATGTTGATATATAAAATTATTTCCTAGTAATATATCTCCATACATTTCAGGAAAACATAAAATCTTAGGAATTACAAATCTAACATTGTTCATGTAGATTGGTATATTTCTAGCTTTATATTGGATTATGGTTTCGTTACCATCTATTCCTATTGCTCTTATAGGATTATTCATAGATTCTCATTTTTATAGGAATAGCATTTTTCTACAACTCTGGTTGTAGCCCTAATTTGGATGTAAACAAATATATTCTAATACTTATAAAAAGCGTAAAAATATAAATTAAGAAAATGGAAACCAGTAATAAAAACTTTTCTGGTAAAAGTCAAAAGGTGGTTAGGAAAAAGACTTCTAAACCAAAGAAACAAATCTGTAAATGTTTTATTTGTGATGACGAAGGTCACATAGCTAGCAATTGTCCAAATAAAGGAAAAAAATGCTAGGAAAATGATAAAAAGTCTGGAAGAATAAGATTTTGAAATATGTTTTCAAAAGGAAATAAATCCTGAAGAAATTTTATATGAGTTAATATCGAAAGCAGACTCGAGATAATAACGAAGAATATATATTTATATTTAATATAGGAAGTAGTTCTAATAATCAATTAGAAGAAATTCCTAATTCGAAAAATAGGATATTAAATTAGGTAATTTAATCGGAGAAGAAAAGACTTTTCGATGATACCATTACCATAATATAAAGGACCTAAATCTACATCGACTCGATATTATTATTATTAAAACTTGATCTAATTTATTATTAACATTAGTTAATATTTCTTTAGACTCATGGTTTAAGTCTAAATTTTAATATTACCTAAATTATTTACTTTTCTTCTAAACTTTAATATTTATTCCAACTTTTGATTTTTATCAATTGTTGAAGTTTGAATTTCTTCCATTCTAGTTTTTCTAGAATTACTACTAGGTTCGAGGAAATATAAGAATTTGAACAGTTTTAATTCCTATTGGTGTACTATTTGTACTAAATCATCCTCTTCTTCTTCTGGTTGAGAGCTAGAGGGTAAAACTAAATTTTCATTTGTATTGGTTATGCTATCCTCTTGGATGTTTCCATTTGGAAATGCCAATATCCTTCTTCCATCCGTCCATAATTTATAAACATCATCATGGAGAAGATAATAAATCAATTCCTGTTTGGACTTGATAATGGTCAAATTTATTATAACATTCGTCAATAGTTTTTGCCAAATGTTCTTTATCTTCATTGACAGCAGATAATTGGGGAGTTCCAATCATATTTTTAATGATCCAAATTTGATATGGCTGATAAAATCTTTATTTTTCAGCTATACCAATTAAACTACTAATTTCGATATGAAAATAGTGAGTGAAGGGATTTGAGAGTATGAGCGAAAGGATTTATAGGCTCTTTATTACAAAAGGAAAGTTTACAAAAGAAAAGTAAGAAGGAAAATATTTGGTAATTTACAAGATGCTTTACAATTGATCTTTCCTCTTATTTATAGAGGAGATTAAAAATTCTATACAATTGTATTTTGAATCCCGAACAGTAGTTCTGATAAGGATCCAATTCTTCATGGATGTGGTTGCTTCCACGTCTCATGTCTTTTTAAATTGCATGGTCATGGTTGATTCCACGTAGAATGCTTGCATTAATGGTCGCTTCCATCATTGCTTGTGTCATGGCTTCTTCCATCACTGCTTACATCATCATTGCTTTAATGATAACTAAGACTTTTTGTCTTCATATTTTAATTGTCATTAATGGTTGCTTCCATGATGACTTCCACTTTGCCAAAATTTTTGTTGGTATGTGGATTTCCTTTCTTTCAAGTTGCTATCTTTGTTGACATCAACCAAAGTAATGAATGGTAGATATGTCTTGATGACAATTTCCCACGTGCTTTTGATTTGTTGCAAAATATTGGAAGCAAAAAGACATGAGACGTGGAAGCAACCACATCCATGAAGAGTTGGATCCATATCAGAACTACTATTCGGATTCAAAATACAATTGTATAGAATTTTTAATCTCTTCTATAAATAGAGAGGAAAGATCAATTGTAAAGCATCTTGTAAATTACCAAATATTTTCCTTCTTACTTTTCTTTTGTAAACTTTCCTTTTGTAATAAAGAGTCTATAAATCTTTCCGCTGAAAGTCCCCAAAATCTTCTTCTATTGATAACCAAATAGAATGTTTATCAATAGTAAAAGGTAAATACTTACATATAAAATTGTTACCTAATAATATATCTCCCGCATGTTAGGAAAACATACTATTTTAGGAATCACAAATCTAACATTTTTTATTTAGATTGGTATATTTTTAGCTTTATATTTTATAATGGTTTTACTACCATCTATTCCCATTATTTTTATGGGTTTTTTCATTAGTTCCCATTTTTCTACAGGAATCGCATTGTTTCTGCAACTACAGATTGTAACTCCAGTATCTATCAAGGCATTTAGAGAATATTTTTAGAAGAGTGTCTTTGCCTTAGGATTCAGACAAAAAATTCTGATATTAATGATTTAGCAGAAGATCTAGCAATCAGTTGGACTTCTATTAATTAATATACAAATACGGCAGAAGTAGAAATAAAAGAGATTAATAATAAAATTATTGAACTCTTCGAACCAAACAGGTTTACTACTGAAATACAGCCAAAATTATTAGATTTAAGAGATTTGTCAATTCCAAGAGATTGGATGATGGAAAGAATTAATAGTTCTAGTACTTCTAAACCAATTGATCTTTCCTCTTTATTTATAGAGGATATTAAAAAATCTATACAATTGTATTTTAAATCACGAACAGTAGTTTTGATAAGGATCCAATTCTTCATGGATAAGGTTAATCCTCTTAAAAGATCTTTAGGGGTTCCTATCTGATTGATTAATTGCCCTTTTTGTTCTTTACCTTTCTCAGAATCTTCCCATCGTCTAAGAAATTGTAGAACATCTCATTGATATGTTCCAACAAAATAATTTAAGAACTTTTCTTTTGACCATGTGTTGTTGTTTACAACAATAGTTATTGATTGGGCGCAATCATCTATGGTTTTTTCATAGTTTGAAATAGGAGTATTAGTCAAATCTAAATATATTCCTTCTTGGGCCACATTTCATAGATAAAGACACAGTTAGGATTTTTGGTAACAAAACCGAAAATATAGCTACTAATGATGTAAAACCTGAATACCTAGGAGAAACATCCAATCAACCTGTTCAACCAAGAATAGATGATTTAAATAAAAGAAATGTGGCCCAATGAGGAATATATTTAGATTTGGGTTTTTTCATTAGTTCCCATTTTACTACAGGAATGGCATTCTTTCTGCAACTATAGATTGTAGCTCCAGTATCTATCAAGGCATTTAGAGAATATTTTTTATATTTTCTAAACTGGAATGTAACTTTTTAGATCATAGGTTTAACCCTAATGATTTTATTAGGATTAACTAATTTTATTTCACAATATCTAGGACTATTTCTCCATAATTTTAATGGTTCTTCACTAAAATTATCTTCAAGGATTTTAAACAACTAATGATTTGTTTCTAGTTGTTTAATTTGTTCCTTGAAACTGACACTTAATTTGTTCCATAATATTTGTTTCTGGTACCTAAGACTGTCTATTATCTTTATCATCTTCACACAACGCCTAACGTCCTCCCTGGACTCAACGGCAATAAGAAGACAAAATAATAGATATTTGGGTTTTGAAAATATAACTGTGAAGCAAACAGAAATGTAAATCAAAGACAAAAACTTACAATGAATTTTACGATATTATTGCATAGATAAAGACACAGTTAGGATTTTTGGTAACAAAATCGAAAATATAGCTATTAATGATGTAAAACCTGAATACCCAGGAGAAACATCCAATCAACCTGTTCAACCAAGAATAGATTATTTAAATAAAAGAAATGTGGCCCAAGGAGGAATATATTTAGATTTGACTAATACTCCTATTTCAAACTATAAAATCTTAGGAATTACAAATCTAACATTGTTTATGTAGATTGGTATATTTCTAGCTTTATATTGGATTATGGTTTCGTTACCATCTATTCCTATTGCTCTTATAGGATTATTCATAGATTTTTCAATATATGTATAATATTTCTGGGTTGGAAATTTGGAACAAATTGAGTGTCGTTTCAAGATAAAACTTGTAATCATATTACGATATAGACTCTAGAAATGAAAACAACATTTCATCTACGAGTAAGGGTATGAATAGTCTTGTTGATATGACTTCTTTTATTTTTCTAAGTTATATAATAAGGTCGATTCAGAGAAGAAAAAGTAAATAATTTAGTTAATATTAAAAAAATTCTTCATGAGTATCAAAGTTAAAATATGAAAATATAGAATTTTGGGAAAACCAATATTTTCGTAAACTACCCCCACCTTGGGATGAGATATGTATAAATAAATATATATCTTATTTAGAGAAGCACAGTAAAACATCTGGTCTTCCGTCAGAAAATTTAGATTCTATAGGAAATAGGGTTAACTTTGCAAGAGAAAGAATAACTTTCCAACAAAATAATTTAAGAACTTTTATTTTGACCATATGTTGTTGTTTACAACAATAGTCATTGATTGTGCCCAATCATCTATGGTTTTTTCATAGTTTGAAATAGGAGTATTAGTCAAATCTAAATATATTCCTCCTTGGGCCACATTTCTTTTATTTAAATCATCTATTCCTGGTTGAACAGGTTCATTGGATGTTTCTCCTGGGTATTCAGGTTTTACATCATTAGTAGCTATATTTTCGGTTTTGTTACCAAAAATCCTAACTGTGTCTTTATCTATTTCAAAATCTTTATTTAAAGACCTAAGATAATCATCTGTTTGACTATCTGACTCTATCTTTCTTTTTCCTGAATTGGACATTAAATTATGGGTTTGAGAGAAAAATCAGATTTTCTGTCATAGGAATTAAAATAGGATAAAATAAATAATTAGTTAATAACAGTAAATATAATGATTAAATTAAATAATTATGGTATTAATAATTGGGGCATTAGTAAAAATAATAAAAGAGAGGTTAATTTTAAAATAGTGGTTAAAGTAGAGGTTAAATGTGTAAATTAAAAACTAGTGGTTAAAAGGGGAACTATTATAACAAGGGAGAATAGGTGAGGACTTATGGAGCAAATAGCCAATTCTTTTTAAAAATGGCTAGTTGGCTATAAAAAGCCACTGTTGTCCCATTTTTCTCTATCTTTGATTTTCCGTTTTAAAATTGTTTTAGATCTAGGGTTAAATGTTTTCTCTCAAATTTTCTGCATCTATTATATTTTCTTTGCATCCAAACACTCCTTATTCCTTCAATTTTGTAAGAAAATCACTCTTCTCTAATTTCTCACCTAAATTTAGCTTGTTTTTGCTCAATTGGTACAAATTCATGGAGGTTTTTGAGTTAAAGGTAAATCTATTATTTTCTTATGTATTAAATTTTTATTAGGTGTTTCTAATTTGAATTTTCATAAATCTAAGCAAGAAAATTAAAGATCCATGGTTTTAAAGCTATGCTTTGCATAAAAATGTTGAATCTCATAATAAAGAGCTAAGAGATGTTTTAAAATGATTTGTAGTATATTTTGATGAGATTAAGAGGTTTACAAATTCAATTTCTCAAAATCTTTAAGTAATTGCATGAATTAAATGGTTCTCTTTTGAGATGAAAATGAACAATGTTTTTCCAAAAAGATATTAATTAAAGAAATTTAGCAAAGTTAAAGATCTAGATGTATAATTAGGCACAAGTTAGGGGGTTATGAGGTAGAAATTAAGGATTTAATTAAGTTAAAAAGAAGAAATTAAGTGAAATAGATTGTACGAAATAAGTCGAATAAGTATGTGTGACTGGAGAACCGTTTTATGAGCATAAAGAGAGTAAGCTAGATTGGTTTTGAATGCTTAGTAATATGTATATTTTTGACCGAAGCTAAAAACGTTGGTGGAGCCTCAACAAACAGGGATAAAGGCAAGCGAAAAGTTGTCTAGTTCAACGCGTCGTGGTGAGCTATAGGTGAGTGTATTTGTATGTTGTGTTTTAACATGAATTGTGAGATGTAAAGAATCAAAGTGAGGCTTGTGAACCCCCACTTATGGTATGTACGCATGGTCATGTTATATATAAGCGTGAATTTTGTGTTATACATAAATATGTGTGAAATTTATTATATAATATATATGTATGCGTTTATAGGGTTTTGTTAAATAATATATGTATATATATGCAAAGTTGTGGTGATAGGGAGTTTCTAAATGGGTATGTATATATGAAATAATTAAATGTCTTGTTATATATATATGCGTTTATGATTATATATAAGTTTTAGGGTATTGTTTCATATGATATATATACGTATAGGGGTTGTATTGTATATGATATATATAGGCATGGGTGGTTATACATATAATATATTATGTGCGTGGGCTTTATTGTATGTAAAATATATTTACATTCATGGGCTTTATTATATATTTTGCGTTATATATATAATATAATATATATGCATGGTTCTATTGTATACAGTATATATAATTATGGGTTTTGTTTTATATAATATATACATTTATGAGACTTTTAATGTATGTTTAAAATTTGGAGTGATAAATGTCACTAAATAAATATATATAATATATATTCATATATGATTTTGTAATATTCACAAACGAATATAAGAACAAATAATATAATGTAGACTCTTATAACATGTAAATTTTAAATAATATAATGTGGACTCTTATAACATGCAAATTTTATTATTAATGCATATCTATGCATGAAAGAACCTGTAAATGAATTATGAGATTTATGATATTGTGAGTTTTGATTAATGCAAAATTACATTATTGTGAAATGCTAAGTGCGAGCCCAATAGTAATGCGAGCCAGTTATATTGTGAAATAAAATGTGATTAAATAGATATTTTGGCAATGTGAACACTTGAAACTATTGGATACCATTGGCATGCCATAGGATTGTGAGTACTCACCATTTTTATTAAGTGTTGGGCATTGTGGCTTGAAGATAGCGTTGGAGAGATAAGGGAATGTTGAGCATAGCTCCATTCACTGTAGATAGCATGGTGTGTTTGGAGAGTGTGAGCATACGTGGTACTGTTATATTGTGAAATAAAATGTGATTAAATAGATATTTTGGCAATGTGAACACTTGAAACTATTGGATATCATTGGCATGCCATAGGATTGTGAGTACTCACCATTTTTATTAAGTGTTGGGCATTGTGGCTTGAAGATAGCGTTGGAGAGATAAGGGAATGTTGAGCATAGCTCCATTCACTGTAGATAGCATGGTGTGTTTGGAGAGTGTGAGCATACGTGGTACAGTTACATGGAGATAGCGTACGACTTTATGAGTCATGTGGTGTGTTATGGAGATTTGTTTATCCAATAAGTATATAATTTGACTATGTTTTATATTCACGAATTGCCAATATATCATTCTGTTGAGTATGAAAATTGTGTTATATGTGAATTGTTAAAATATGTTTAAATCCTAACAAGTTAGGTGTGTATATATTTCTGTTGTATGCATGTGTACTAACTAAGCTTTCCCAAGCTTACCCCCTTACTTTACCTTGCAGGTAAATAGTTCCCGAGTTAGTGAGGAGGGTGGCAAACGGTGATCCATCGCATGCCATTTTCTTTGAGTATGTGTGTTGAGCTTTTAATCTCTGAAGTGAAGGCAATGTGGGTCGTTCCAAGGGTGTAGTACTTGAATTAGACTTAAACTTTTAAATAAAATTTTCAATGTGTTGTTAACGGACATTATGAACTGTTAAATTTTTTTTTTGGATTTTTGAACATTATAATAACTTGCTTGATTACTGGTTTAGATGTTTTTAATTACTTGCTTAATGTGATGATAATTAAATGAACTAACAATTTTTTGTAGTTTAGGGAGACCGCTGAGTAATAAGGTATGCCTTATATCTTCTGATTGTGTGAATAAAATGATTAATTTAGAAAATCATGCACTTAGGTCTAGTTTCCTATATAAAATATTCTACAATTGTGTGGTGTGTATGGTTGGTTGGTGTGGTTTGTAAACACTACACCAAAACAGGCTTTAGTGGCACTTTTAGTGGCATTTTGACAAAAAACGCCGCTAAAAATCAAGCATTAGCGGCGCTTTACACAAAACGCCGCTAAAGCTCGAGCATTAGCGGCGTTTTTAAGAAAGCACCGCTAATGCTCTGAGCTTTAGCGGCGTTTTTAAGAAAGCACCGCTAATGCTCAGAGCTTTAGCGGCGTTTTTGAGAAAGCGCCGCTAATGCTCGGACTTTTAGCGGCGTTTTTGAGAAAGTGCCGCTAATGCTCGGTCTTTTAGCGACGTTTTTTCAAAAAGCGCCGCAAAATTTTTTTATCTGTTATTTACTATTTAATTTGTTTATTTATATTAATTAAAATTCAATTTATTTTTAATTGAATATTTGTTAAAAATGGAAAAATTAAAATAGTATTATTTAAAATAATTTAAAAAAGTTTTAGGTACATGACTGATTGGTTTTTCATTTATATATTAAATAATTTCATATATAATTGTAAAAGATATGATAGTATTAATTTTAAAATATTTAATTAATTATCATTATAGTTTAGGGTTTAATATATATGGTTTAGGGTATATGGTTAATTTAGGATTTAAGGCCAGTTTAAGAGTTACAATTTTAACGTTTATAGATTATGGAATTAGGGATTCGGGTTTAAGGGTTGTAATTTAGGGGTTAGAGATTAAGAGTTAGAGATTTAAGGTTTATGGATTCGGTGTTAGGTTAGGCTTTAGGGTTTAGATTAATTAGTGTGTTTTAATTTTTATGAAATAAGGTTTAAGGGTTAGGGGTTAGGGATTCGGGTTAGGATTTAGGGGTTTGATTAATTAATATTTTTAATTTATATATTAAATAAGGTTTAGGGGTTAGGAGTTAGGGGTTAGTGGTTTGGGGTTAAGGGTTAGAAGTTAAGAGTTAGTGATTTAGGATTTAGGGTTTAGAGATTCAAGGTTATGTTAGGCCTATTGGGAACCTTAGTGGCACTGCAAAAATTTTATTTTATTTTAGGGTTTACGTTATAGAATATATGATTTAATGTCTATGGTTTAGAGTTTTAAGGATTACAGTTTAATGTTTATTATTTTGGGTTAATAGTTTATGTGTTAGAGTTTGGGTTTAGGGTTTAAGGTTCTTGTTTAAAAATTGAAGAACATTTAGATTTTACTAAAGATTCATGCAATTTAATATATATTAATTATATATATTTTCATTTATTAAAATTTTAAACATAGACAAATTAATGTATATTTTAAAACTTTTCCAACTTCAAGCTCGTTTTACCCGAATCACCCATTTCATTATTTAAAAACAATAAAAATTATTTTATATTTAAATTTAATTAGATCTAGTAAAATATCGATATTTGTTTTCTAACTTAATAACTTGGTTATTATTAATTTATAAAAATCTAATTTATAAAAAAATAGTAATAATAAATGTTTTTTAAAATCACTTAACTAATAATTTTTAACAGATAAAATAAGAGATTTTTAGCATGCCAAAACGACGTCGTTTTATTCAAAATAAAATAAATTTTTGCGGCGTTTTTTAAGTAAGCAATAGCGGCGTTTTTATAATAAACGCTGCAAATAATAATTTTACTTTCCCGCCATTTTATTTTACTTTAAAAATAAAAGATTTTGAGCAGAGCAAAACAGCATCGTTTTGTTTAAAATGAAATAATTTTTGGTGGCGTTTTTGTGAAAAACGCCGCAAAAAATAAGCAATAGCGGCGTTTTTAATAAAAACTCCACAAATAATCATTTTATTTTAAAAAAATCGGGCTTTTTTATCGCAAAATTTCCCCGCTGAAACCCCTAATTTTTTCCCCTCTTCTTCGCGGTTTAACATTTCGCTTCTTCACCCTTTTCAAACTCATTTCTTTCGCCTCTTCTTTCTTTTTCTCGGATCTTCTTTCTCCCTCTCAGCAAAGATCTTTGATTCTATAGACCAGGATTGTGGACTTGTTACTTGAATGTGTGGAATTGTCCTATAGACCAGGTAATTGGTTTGTAAATTTTTCTTGCAAAATTGTTTTTCTAAAACTATGGTTAGTATATGGATTTTGTAATGTATGGTAAGCTTTGTGGTCTTAGCTACGGAAAGAAATATCTTTTAGCTGTTCTTTCGTTTGACGATTGTTATTCGAGATTTGTCTACGGAAAGACCTTGAAGCTGTTCAGATGTTGCAGGACATTTTTCTCAAGGCAGAAAGTAGGGATATTGTCATGTTTGATCACTGAAGATGCTATGCAGGTTTGTTATGATGCATCCTCATCTGTTTGTCATAGATCTTACATTCAAGCATGTTATTCTTCCCTTATTTAACCTTTTTTTTTTAAATTTTACTTTAATGAACATCCTTTGATCTTGAGCTCCAGTTTATTTAATTTTAAATGTCCTTGTGAATGTTTTCATGAATGAGTGAACTGATATTGTTATGCATTTGTGATTTATCACACCATAATTGTTTTCTCGTTCTTTTTCCAGGGTCATCCTGAAGAATTAGGATCACTTGTTGAAGTTTTAAAGAGTGGAATGGTTACAAGCCATTCAGGACATCAATACAAGCTTCAAAGTGATGCAAAATGTGATACAATGGGAACCTTGTGGCGCATTCTAGGAGTAAATAATGCTGCTCAAAGAGTCTTTGGTGAAGCCACTGGATTTTCTCTTCTGCTAACCACCCTCCATAGTTTTCAGGGTGATGGTCACTCAGAAGAACCTTGTTTATTAGTTTACATCAAAGTCTTCACATATTTATTGCGCCTTATGACAGCAGGGGTGTGTGGTAATACTATTAATAGGACAAAACTGCATGCTATCATATCATCACACACATTTTATGATCTTCTATCCGAGTCTGGCTTGCTGTGTGCGGATTATGAGAAGCAAATGATATGTCTATTGTTGGAACCTGCTCAAAAGTTTTTCTCTAATGCTTATTGCTTTGAGTTCATTACAAGATTTCCTTGATTAAGTAAATGTATTATATCTTTTATTACCAAGATTTACTTGATTAAGAAAATGCATTTTATGTTTTATTACCTTGCATATGTATTATTTATTTTAGTTTTGATTCTAAATTTTTATTTTTAGTTAAGAGTTCTAACTTTTGGATTTTAATTGTGTTATTAATTTATTATTTTAAATTCTAAATTTAAAGTTAAATTGTGTTATTTTATTAATTTTATATTTAGTTTTAAAGTTAAAATTCTCGTAAGAAAATTAATTTAAATAATATTTTTTATTTATTCTTAAAACATAATATAATATTTATCATAGAAATAAAAATTATTTGAAAAAAAATTTATTTTTTTGAAGATATGTTTTTAGCGGCGTTTGTGTGAAAAGCGCCGCTAAAGGTTTGTTCAATAGCAGCGTTTGTACGAAAATGCGTCGCTAAAGATCTATTCTATAGCGGGGTTTGTAGGAAAAGCGCCGCTAAAGGTTATGGACTTTAGCGGCGTTTGTGGGAAAAACGCCGCTAAAGGTCATGGACTTTAGCGGCGTTTTTGGAAAAAGCGCCGCTAAAGATCATGGTCTTTAGCAGCATTTGTGGGAAAAGCACCGTTAAAGGTCATAGACTTTAGCGGCGTTTTTGGGAAAAGCGCCGCTAAAGATCATTGTCTTTAGCGGCGTTTGTGGGAAAAGCGCCGCTAAAGGTCTTGGTCTTTAGTGGCGTTTAGTTCTGAAAACGCCGCTAAAAAGCGCCGCTAAAGGCCTAAAAAAGCTCAGCTAAAAGCCTGTTTTGGTGTAGTGAAAGCTTTAAATGAAAAGTCATCTCAGTGGCTAATGTGATGTTTTGAATTCGGGTCAAACCGTCCCGGTCGAATTTGGGGCTTTACAAGTATGGAGTTGATACTTGCCTCCTAAGTATCACTACTTGAGACTCATTTAATGATATTGTTAGCTTATGTATTGGTAGATACAAAAATCAAAGTGAAAATAGAAAAAAAGGGAGATCTTGGTAGTGATACCCAACAATTGAATAGAGGTATTAGTAACTCGCATAGAGGTATCAATACTTCATAGTTTACTTTTAAAGCATACTTAAACCGAATAGATTGGCCCAGAGTTACCAATTATCCTCTTAGATCAACCGTATAGAGACACTAGAGTCATTTGACCTTTACAAAGACAACGCCCACCAACTGTTTCACCGGATATGTCTCCGAGTATTGAATATAGCATCATGTATATATATATCAGAGTGGAACTTATATGTTATACCTTTTTGTTTCTACTTTTTATATATCAAAGTGGAATTATACTTTAAGGTTTTTGATATAATATTTAATATGTTTAATCATTAAATTTCATGCTTTAGATTAAAAATTTATTAATATGTTAAGTTATAATTAATTTCAAGTTATGTATAACATAGTATTATTATAACCAAGTAATAACATAATACATAAAATAATCAATAATGTATAACATAATTTATAATTAAAATCCTAAAGTTTTATAATATAACTTATTAACTAAAAAAAGAATTATATATTTATAGACTTATATATATCTATAATACCTAAAAAATTTATATTTAAATTAAAATTTATAATTAAAATAATTAATTTAGAATTAAATTAACAATTATATATTTTTAAAAATAATTACACCAAGATATTGATTAATTTGGTGTAAACGAGCTTTCAAGGATTGGTGGAATTGGAGGTTAATTGTGTGATTTGAGTAGCAAAATTCTTATTCTTTTTTCTAAGAACATTGGTGAAACTAAGCTTGCGATTGCAGAGTTACTCGTTGTCAATGAGGTTTTGTGCATATTTAAAGCTTTATCGTGGTTCCAGTCCCATAAGTTGGTGGTGGAATCAGACTGCTCAAATGTTGTTAAGTTGGTGCAGCTACCTAATACAACCCAGCCTTGATGTTGGAAACAATTAGTTTTTTCTCGAATATGATTCCTCCTGGTAAATCTCCCAAATCTCTCGATAGGCAAATGCAGAGGCAAAAAAATCAGAAAAAACTAGAATCGACAGAACTCAACCACTTTTATTTGTTTTTTTTTTAATTATTGTATCCTTTTAAGCTGTCATCGATATATGGTGGTTGACTGTTGTTGTGGTGTGGTATTGGTTCTATGTTCGATTTTTGTTTCCATGTGTTCTACTTATTTCACTGGGGTTGGTATAACATAAGATACGGATTGAAAGTTGCCTTTGCTGCTATAGGCTTGATTGGGGTTAAGTTTTTGCAAAATTGTAACACCACTCACCTGGAATGAACTAATAAATCATGAGCAAAGGATGTCACATTTGGACTCCAATACTATTTAACTTAAACATCAATTACATGACTTTTCTTGAACATAAATAGACTCATTTGAAGCTATTCAAGTCACTTCTAGGTTTCCTTTAAAGTTTGGTTACAAATGAGGACCATTTGGGGCTTATTTAGTTCAAAACAGGATAAAAAGGGTCAATGTTGTGCACTAGCTTGTGGTGTCGTGAAACTGAAGACAGATTACTCTAATGGCATCCAATGACACAACATTGAAATTTATGGTGTCACAACATTGAGGGTAGATTACCTAGAACATGTCTGAAACATCTAAAACCGAGTCTAAACAATCATCAATCATTCCATAACACTCATAAACATTATAAAACATAAATCTCCATCAAAATATCACGTAATTCAACATATAACTCAATCAAAGCTTAACTAAGTTCGTAAAGCTAACAAAATGTTTAAGATTTGTCGAAACCACTTTTTGGAAAACAAAACAAAGCGTCGACTTAAAAAATAAAAATTGGAGTCGCCACCGATCTTTTATTGAGGTGTGATCGGATCACCTTAAAAATGGTTTTGGTCCACAAGTTTAAAAAAAAGGGGTTCGGGAGTCAGTTACGTATGAGGAAGGATTAGCACCCTCGTAACGCCCAAAATTGGCACCGAATTGATTAATTGATGTCTTAAGTGTCGATAGTCAAAAATTTGAAAGGAAATTTAAAATACGATCCCTTTTTATTAATGCTTATTTTTTTAAAAAATTAATAAATCGAAAGAAATATTAAAGACTCTCTCGTCTCGAGATAGCAAAATGTCACATCCCGCACGTTAGGACACGACACATTGAATCTTTGAGGACGAGCTTGCCTTTAATCTTTAAAACTCATGCAGTGAAAAAAGGAAATTCAATTGTTTAAGTCAGATGAAGAAATCGAAGCCCAATATGTTAGGGCACAATTTCTCAAGATCCCAAACATTGAATAATGCCTTTATTATTCTTTTAGAAAAATCTTAATCTCGGGAAAACAACATGTCATATCCAATGCGTTAGGACACAATGTATCGAATTCCCGAGAATGAGCTTTTTATTTATGTGTTTTGATTAAAGAATATTCTCGATTATTTAGATTCATCGAGGAAAATTAGAACCCAATATGTTAGGGCTCAATCCACTCGAAGATCCGAAATACCGAGTATTGCGTTATCTTGAAAAATGATTTCAAAACTTAAACCATCTTAAACGCAATCTTTTGAGCGAATAAAGCGCAATGGAATAATAATGTACAATACGAAGCGATAATTTGTAAACCAAAATGTATTCTAATGAACTACGAATAATTAATAAATACAAATAAACAATACAAGACACATAAGATCAATAATCGACATCATATATTATGCTAACATTCAAAGGCTAATGAATTAAAAGTCAATCAAAGCACCAAACAAATTAACCCACATGAAATTGTACAAGTTTTTAAAATAACTTAAGAAATATGAAAGAAGGAAATTATAATTAAAATAAATTTAAAATAAATAATATATACATATATGAAAATTTGAAATAAATCAAAAATATAGTTAAAAATACATACCACATAAAATAATAGTATCCAAATAAATTTAAAAATAAATATTATATAAGAAGAAAATAATATACATCTATTAATTTAAATAAGTAATACCTATAGAATGAAAAATTCAAAATAGATAATAATATATAATAATATATAAAAATTTGAAATAGGTAAAATATAATAAAGTAGAGTTTTTAAATGAAATAAATTATATACGTATGAAAATAAGTTGAAAAATACAATAATATGAAATCAATAATATATCATATTATGTATGTATGTATAATATAAATCATGTATGTAAATATACTGAAATAGTATTATATAAGGATGTTATCATATAAATCTTTTAAAGCATAGAAATATATATAAGTGAATTTTAAAAAATATTATAAAAATATTATATTGGTTCAATAAAATGATATAATAATATATAATAATATAAGAAAAATTAAAATAATAGTACATAATAGAATAAAATTAGATATATAAACGGGTTAGATAAATTGATATATAAAAAATAATAATAATACTAACAATAATAATAATGATAATAATAATAATAATAATAATAATAATAATAATAATAAATTAATATTAAACCAATTAATTTAATAGTAAAAAAAACAAATGACTAATTTGGAATTAAAACAGAAATTTAAGGGTAAATTTGAAACAAATAAAAAAGAAAGGACCACATTGGACGCGCGAATAACAGAGAGGAACCAAAAGGGAAATTAATCCCTACCCTCTAAAACGTTGTGTTCCATCATGGATCGAAATGAAACCGAATTAAAACAAAGAGCAAAGGTGGAGGATTTAGCGTGCAAATATCCCACCAAAGTGAAAACACGCGGATCCTCCCCGGGTCGGGTCACCGCACGGGTCTCCACCTTATATAGTTGCACTATTTAAACCAAATTTTTGTTAAAAAACATTTGCATCTGAAAAATATATATAAAAAAGACCCATGCTCTCTGCTAGGGTTTTAACCCTAGCTTTCGCGCCGCTCCGAGGCTCCTCCATTCCTAGCCCCACTGTCCTCGCTCTAACTTCGATCACGACGAAACAAACGGGGACCTAATTGGTGCCAACATGAAGGTAAATCCCTCCCTTCCTTTCTATTTTATTTTGCATACGTATATAAAAAAAACAAGAACAGATCGCAAAAGAAAAATAAAAATTTTGAGAATTAGATTTTAATTTTTTTTAGTCTCTCTTTTTTGATTTTTTGTATTCCATAATTTTTTTCTTCTTTATAGATTTCATTTGCTTTTTATAGCCGAAATGAAACAAGAAAATAAAATAAAAAGAAATCTATTATGTTATCTGCTGGCCTTGATTTGCGATTTTCTAATTTTTTTGCTTGTTGCCATTTTTGTTGTGTAGATACAAGCTCGGAGGGGACTCACGCATGAGGTGGCACAGCACGTGCGGTGGAGGGCTTGGCTGCGGCGATTGAAGTTTACTCTAGAAACCCTAGGGATTTCTAAAAACTACTTTGGGCTTCAATGTAATTGGGCTGGGGTTTTGGGTTAAGGAATTTTAGGTTAAAATGATTTGGGTCATGTATTTCAGGCCTGGTATTTTATAATTTGGGTCGGCTGAATTTTGTGAATGGACTGTTATTTCAATGGACTTTTATTTTTTTGATTTGGTTTAGTAGTTTTCTTTAATGGGCCTGGGCAAAATTTGGGTTTTACAGCTCCCTCTCTTTGCTCATTCTCGTGCAACAGGAATGAAGCAAAGACTTTTAAGAAAGACAAATTTTGGCTGGTATCACCGAGTCTTGGTGCTTCTCTTCTTCAAGTGGCCTAATTCCAGCCCACTGCGTCTTGTTGCTTCGATCCACTCTCCTGCAACTTCAGATACGACTCGTAGCTTTAATCTACTCTGTCGCGACTTCAAAGGGGATGAGATTTGTGGTTTTAGTCTGCTCCACTGTAGTACTAGGGAAGTAAGATTCGCTATTGTAGCTTTAATCTGTTCTACTGCCTCGCCAGGGAGATAGGATTATTGCCTTTAATCTGCTCCACTGCAACTTCAGGGATATAAGACTTGTAACTTTAATCCACTCCATTGCACCTTCAGAGAGATAGGATTATTGGCTTTAATCTACTCCACTACAATTTCAGGGAGATAAGATTTGCCATCTTTAGCCTGCCCCACTGTAACTTCAGAGGGATAAGATTTGCTTTCTTCGGTCTGCTCCACTGCAAATTCAGGGAGATAAAAGTTGATGTGATCTGCTCTCTGCAACTTCAGAGAGAAAAGATCAGTGATTTCAATCCGCCCCATTACAATTTTAGGGAGATAGGATTAGTTTCTTCAATCTGCTCCACTGCAACTTCAAGGAGATAAGATTGGTTTATTCAGTCTGCTCCACTGTAACTTTAGGGAGATAAAACTAGATGTGATCTGCTCTCTGCAACATTAGAGAGATAAGATTTGTGATTTTAACTCGCTCCACTACAACTTCAAGGAGATAGAACTATTGGCTTTAATCTGCTCGACTGCAACTTCAGGGAGATAAGAATTGTTTATTCAGTCTGCTCCACTGCAATTTTAAGGAGATAAAACTGGATGCGATCTGCTCTCTGCAACTTTAGAGAGATAAGATCTGTGATTTCAATCCGCCTCACTGTAATTTTAGGGAAATAGGATTAGTTTCTTCAATCTGCTGCACTGCAACTTCAGGGAGATAAGATTGGTTTATTTAGTCTGCTCCACTGTAACTTCAGGGAGATAAAATTGGATGCAATCTGCTCTCTGCAACTTTAGAGAGATAAGATCTGTGATTTTAACTCGCTCCACTGCAACTTCAGGAAGATAGGATTATTGACTTTAATCTGTTCCACTGTAACTTCAGGGAGATAAGATTATTGGATTTAATCTCTGCACTGCAACTTTAGAGAGATAAGATTCGCTATCTTCCCTCAGGGAGATAAGATTCGCTACCTTCAGTTTTAATCTGCTTTACTGTAGCTTTAATCTGTTCCACTGCAATGTTAGGGAAATAAGACTCACTGCCTTCAGTCTTAACGCCAGGGAGATAAGACTGGTGTCTTCAATCCACTCCACTGCAACTTGAGGGAGATAGGGTTTGTGGTTTCACCGATCTGTTCTTTGGGGAACATGACCTGTAGAATCCCTTTCATGGGCCTATTTATGCCTAGTGATTAGGATGTTATGATCAAAATGAATCAAAATCTCCTAACCAAATGTTCATGCATGAATGCAAAATGTCATGAAAATGATCTCTTAATGTTTGAGTTGTCATTGCTCATTATTCAATAAGGCTTTATTACCAACATGTCAAAATGCTATCTTGTCCGGCTGGTAGCACTCATATCTTACTTAATTGGGTTGCCCCACTGTAATCTTCAAGGTTCAATCCACTGTAAATTTGGGGCAAAAAAATTGAACCATCCTCCTCCCACTATAATTTAGGAGTATAAGATTTGGCTCTTTGTCAATCCTCTCCTATTGCGATTCAAGGATACAAGATGTGAATATCTTTGGCCTTACACCATTCCCAGGATGTCATACCAAATATTTATGCACAATTATAGAACTTCCTTCTCTAAGAAAACCTCTTATCACTCGGTGATCATTGCTTGTTTGTTCATTGAAGCTTTATCACCAACACGATATCTTGTCGTATTGTTCAATCAATATTTTCTCAACAAAATCTAAGGGGATAGTCTTAGACCTTTCCTTCTTATATTTCAACCTTTAAACTTGGTGCGTTCTAAACAATAGCCCCGGTTCAAGTTCTTGTATTATTTAGAAACTTCTTGAGTAATATGCAAAACTTCCCTTATGAAAGTATATTAGTCCATTAATCATTATTCCAATGCAACATGTTTGCAAAAGATAATAACAATGGATAAAAATAGGATTGATTTTGGAGCATGGCTTGAAATGAATAAATTATCAAGGATAATAAGAATAAAAGAGGAATTGATTGGGAACACGTATCTTGAAAAAGAATGAAGTATTCCAAGAATAGCACATTTAATATAAATAGTATGAAGACTAGATGCCCCAGATATCACAGCTTGAACTTATCTGTACAAACTTCCTGAAGACCATTCTAAGTTTGACATGTGTTTAGGAGATCTACGGTACTCTATCGATGCCCTAATATGTCGCCTACCCTTTCCTGTTGATTCAAGTATAGCAAGATTACCGCATACCCTAATTTAATCAATCATTTGAGCTGCTCTGATCACCTCATGTCCCATTCTGATCAAAATTTGAGTCACCATTTTCGGGTTTTCAACTCAAATTCGCTTTGGTCTAAGGTGCCCTTTACGAGTTTTCACCTTAGCCTCTCCCTTTCTTTTTTTGACTCAAAATGCCTTTTGTGGGTTTTCACTTTAATCCATTTTCTTTATTCAGGTGAAGTATTTCTTGACTGAGTCTGAATTTACTAGATTTGACAAGTTTTTACCATCCATGTTGCTTAAAATTAAAGCTCCTTTAGAAAAGGCTTTCTTTACAACATAAGGTCCTTCCCAATTTGGCATCCACTTCCCTCTAAAATCCTTTTGTACAGGAAGAATCTTTTTCAACACCAGGTCTCCCTCATGGAATTCTCTAGGACGAACCTTTTTGTTATAGGCTCGCATCATTCATTTCTGGTACATCTGACCGTGATGAATAGACTTTAGCCTTTTTCCTTCTATCAATTTCAACTGATTGTATCGAGATTGGATCCATTCGGCCTCATCCAACTTTAGTTCAGCTAATACCCAAAGAGAAGGGATTTCAACTTCAATGGGTAAAAGTGCCTCTATCCAGTAAACCAGAGGAAAAGGCCCCCGGTAAAAGTTCTGATATATGTTCGATAGGCAAGGAGAGCAAATGGTAATTTCTCATGCCAGTCCTTATAAGTTTCAGTCATTTCCCCATAATTTTCTTGATATTCTTGTTGGCCGTTTCCACTACACCATTGATTTTTGGGCGATATGGTGACGAATTATGGTGTCTAATCTTGAGTTGACTGCAGAATTTCGCTATTGTGCTATTATTCAAATTCAACTCATTGTCAAATATGATTCTTTCAGGCATTCCGTATCGACATACGATCTATTTTTTTAAGAATTTACTGACTGCTGACTTCGTGACATTAGCATATGAAGCCGCTTCCACCCATTTGGTGAAATAGTCAATAACCAAAAAAATGAAACGATGCTCATTAGAAGCCTTCGGCGATATTGGCCCACTAACATCCGTACCCCACATGAAGAAAGGCCATGAAGAAGTCATAACATGAAGAGGTGGATGAGGTGCGTGCATTTTGTCTCTATAAATTTGGCATTTATGGCACTTCTTTGCATAATTGATGCAATGCCTTTCCATGGTGAACCAGTAATACCCGAATCTCATAATCTGTCTAGCCATGGCGAATCCGTTGCCATGCGTTCCGTAAATGCCTTCATGGACTTCCTCCAAGATTTCCTTGGCCTCCATAGCGTTCACGCATTTCAATAATACTTGATCCTTTCCCTTTTTGTATAAAATCTCTCCATCTAAGACATAGTCAATGGCTAGTCTCCTTAATGTCCTCTTATCATTCTTCGTTGCCTGATCAGGGTACTCACGATTCTTCACATATTGCAATATATCCTGGTACCAAGGATGGTTATCATTTTCCTCTTCCTCAATATTGTAGCAATGGGCCGGGGTCTCATAAATGCTCATTTGAATAAGCTTCATGTCTTCTAGTTTGTTCACTTTGATCATGGAGGCTAGGGTAGCCAGAGCATCAGTCATCTGATTTTCTTCTCGTGGAAGATAACAAAAAGTGATACTATCAAATTCCTTGATTAACTCCAGAACTAATCTCCGATAATGGATTAACTTTGGGTCTCTCGTTTCCCATTCCCCTTTGAGTTGGTATATTACCAATGCCGAATCCCCGTATACCTCGAGTATCTTAATGTTTTTCTCTATGGTTGTTTGGATGCCCATGATGCAAGCTTCATATTCAGCCATGTTATTGGTGCAATCAAAATCCAATTTACTGGTAAAAGGATAATGATCTCCAGTTGGGGACACAAGGACTGCCCCAATCCTATTACCTACTGCATTCGAAGCTCCGTCAAAATTTAACCTCCAATGATGATTTTCTCGAGAATCCTCTTCAGCATTTGCCACACACATCAAGTCTTCATTCGGGAAATCAAAATCTAGATGTTCATAATCTTCTAAAGCTCTGCTGGCCAAAAAGTCTACTATCGCACTCCCTTTGATAGCCTTCTGATTTACATATACTATATCAAACTTGGAGAGAAAAATCTGCCATCTAGCCATCCTCCCATTCAACATAGTTGAATCCATCATATACTTTAAAAGGTCTAACTTTGAAATTAGCCAAGTCGTATGGTAGAGCATGTATTGCCTTAATCTATCTGTCGTCCAGATCAAGGCACAACATAATTTTTCAATAAGAGAATATCTCATTTCACAATCAGTGAATTTCTTACTAAGATAGTATATCGCCTTTTCTTTCCTTCCTGTCTCATCATGCTGGCCTAGCACACATCCCATGGAATTATCAAACACCGTTAAATTCAAAATCAACGACCTATCTGGGCTAGGCGGTGACAGCACTGGAGTATTGGACAAGTACTGATTTATCTTATTAAAAGCTTCCTGGCATTCTTCATCCCACACACCTGAATTATGTTTCTTCAAAAGACGAAATATGGGGTCACATTTCTCGATCAGTTGTAAAATAAATCGAGTAATGTAATTTAGTCTTCCTAAGAAGCCTCAAACTTCTTTTTGAGTACGTGGTGAAGGTAAATCTCGTATCGCCTTGACTTTGTTTGGGTTGATCTCGATTCCTTTTTCACTGACTATAAAGCCCAACAGTTTTCTTGACCTGGCTCTAAAAGTGCATTTCGTTGGATTAAGCTTGAGTTGGAACTTTCTCAGTCGTAAGAACAATTTTCTCAGGACCTGTACATGTTTCTCTTCTGTTCTGGATTTTGCAATCATATCATCAACGTAAACCTCAATTTCCTTGTGCATCATGTCATGGAACAAGGCTACCATGGCTCTTTGATATGTTGCTCCCGCATTCTTTAACCTAGATGGCATCAGTTTATAGCAAAATGTTCCTCACAAGGTGATGAATGTAGTCTTTCCTATCTTTTCAGGATACATCTTTATTTGATTATATCTAGAGAAACCATCCATAAAGGAAAACAACGAATAACCTGCCGTATTATCCACCAAAGTATCAATATGGGGCAGTGGGAAATTGTCCTTTGGGCTGGCCTTGTTCAAGTCTCTGTAATCCATACACATTCGTACTTTTCCATCTTTTTTAAGGATTGGGACAAGTTGGCTACCCATTCGGAATATTTGACCTCCTGTAAAAACCCAGCATCGAACTGCTTTTTGACTTCCTCCTTTATTTTAAGCATAATGTCAGGCCTCATCCTTCTGAGCTTCTGCTGAACTGGCTTGCAATCTTCCCTTATAGGAAGGCGATGCACTACAATGTCGGTGCTTGATCTAGGCATATCCTGGTATGACCATGCGAAAACATCTTTGAATTCTTGGAGTAATTCAATGAGGCTTCGTCTTGTCTTTTCAGAAATATCAGTTCCAATCTTCACCTCTTTTCCTTTTTCCAAGTTCATAATTTCTATTAATTCCTTATGAGGTAAAATTTGTTTTTCTTCCTGTTTTACCATCCTCAACAAGTCCAAAGATAAATCACAGTCTATGTCATCTTAAAAGTCATGCGATCCCTCTAAACACATGTCTCGTTCAAAAGGAAATTCTGAGTCTGTAGCAGCATCACTCACGACATTGATATTCAGGGACCTATTGTAGTTACAATAGAATATACAAAGAATGTATGAATTTATGTATAATTATTTGTACAGTATGATTATGAATGAAAGAATTATTTGAGAGAAAGAAAAATTAAAAATAATTACTTGTATAAAAGAATGAAAGAATATTTACTCAAAATGATTGCAAAGATGTACTTCATTAAAGTAATGATGTTTGAACATGAGCCTATTTCACAAAGGAGTTCTTATTATCTCTAGGCTAAAACAACAAGTGTGTTCTGAATATTGCTCTAAGAAAGCTCTAAAAACTTCAGGTATTTCTTCTGCGGTCCAATTATTCAGAACGCTCCTAGGTTCATAAACAAGGTCCTTTCTTCATTTACGTCCTCTTGTATGGCATTGATGGTTTCTTCAATCAGTATCCTATTCTCAAAATGAATGATCCCTCCTAATACAAAGGTTTTGGATATATAGGGAATTATCATTGGTTCCCATTTAATTTCCTCCCTACTTAGGCGTGCCCTTTTTCTTTCCTGCTTTTTCTCTGACTCCTTCTTTCTCTGTCTTATATTGGGCTTATACCCTAAGCCAAAGCAATCTTATTTTTCTTTCAGCACCGGAGCCTCAATTCTTCCTTGAAGATGTCTCCATAATCCTCCTCTGGGTAAAGCTCCTTTTCCTACCAACAATTGTAACCCCATCTCCGTGGTTTTGGATATCTTAGGCACTAGAATTTTGTTCCCTTCAGAAATAAATGTTGCATTTACAAACTCCAAAGATCGAAAGGAGCATTCAACTGCCTCGTCATTAGTTTCCACGTACAGCGCATCATTGGATATAGCCACTATGATATCTTCTTTGGCATTTATATTCACCAGCCGACCTTCTGACACTAGCTTCAACTTTTGATGTAATGATGACGGTACAGCCCCCGCCGAATGTATCCATAGTCTCCCTAATAAGCAATTGTAGGAAGGTTTGATATTCATTAAAAGGAAATCCACCTCGTAGATAGTCGGACCAATCAATAAGGGTATTTTGATTCTACCCATGACCTTTCTTTCTATACCATTAAATGCTCTTACTATATTCAGGCATGTCTTCATGTGTGAACTATCCATCGGCAGTCTATTAAGTGTGGATAAGGGCAATACATTCAATGTTGATCCATTTTTTTATCAAAACTCTTGGCAAGGTATACGCTTTACATCGGGTAGTAATGTGCAAGGCTTTAGTAGATCCCATACCCCCAGGTGGTATTTCATCATCGTTGAAGAAAATGAAGTTATCGCACTTATATTATTGACCATCCGATCTAATTTATTGACAGAGATATCATTGGCCGTATAGGTTTCATTCAGCACTTTCATCAACGCCCTTCAATGCACCTCTGAACTCAAGAGCAAGGCTAGCACAGATATGTGAGCTGGTTGTTTATGCAGCTATTCCACAACACTGTACTCGCTATGCTTCAAGAATTTGAGGAATTCCTTAGCTTCTTCCTTTTTTACTGGCTCGTTGATAGGCAACACAGGCTCGGTCGCTTTCCCCTTTCCTTTTATAGATTCTGTTTGAGGACTTATCAAATCGTAGTGCTTCCTACTACGCTTATGAGAACCTATACGTTGATCCTCTTTTGCAATACTGGCTAAAGCCTCCCTTTCCGGGATGGTTGCGTTACACTCATAGTTCCATGACACTTTCTTGCTATCCTTGTAAGAGAAAGTTGAAGGTTTTTGAATTATCATCTTTGGCCTTACTGGTACTCCCTCTTCATTGTTCTTTGGTAGCGAGATGATGACCATAGGACGATTTACTTTCGGAACCCTTGTCATTGATTCCGACGTGCATATGCTTCCTTCTTCCTTGACTTTTTCGTAAAACTCCACTTCCTTATCATCCATCATACCTTGAACCAAGGTTCTGAATTCTATGCACTCTTGGATTTCATGTCCTTCCTCCTGATGGAACTCACAGTAGTTTCTCACCTTTCCACAGCTCCTTTCTGAATCCAAAACAATTAACCCCCTTTCTACCATCTTCTTCTAGACCCATCTTAAAGGAGTTTTCACTTCTGCGATATCTGCCTTGATTCTTCTACCCATATTTCCACTCATCATGTTTACTCCATTATCAGTATGATTAGGTAATGGATTCTTTGCACTGGATGAATCATCCAATTTGACAATGCCCATACTGATGAGCCTTTCAACTAGCTTTTTAAAAGTAATGCAATTTTCTATGGAATGCCCCGTGATTCTCGCATGATAATCGTATTGTGCATTCGCATCGTACCATTTGGGGTACGGATGTTGTAGAGGTTTTATGTAGAAAGGGAAAACAACGTGTGCATCGAATAAACTTTGATACAGCTCCCATATGGCATTTGAATTAGTATAAATTGGAGCTTTTTCGTGTTTTACCTAGTGTCGGATCCTTGTCTAGATGAACCTTGTTGGTTAACAGCCACCTTTCTTGGCTGATTCACCGTAATTAATTTTGAATAACCCTTGTTATATGTACTCATGTTGTTCACCTCATTTTCCTTTTTCTTCGAGGCCCATCTTCTGCTACTTTCTCTAGAATCAATCTTCTCACTCCTTATGGCATTTTCAATCATTTCACCATTCATGACTATGTTAGAAAAGCTTTTTATGGCAGTTCCTAACATATGTGTGATAAATGGGGTTTTCAGTGTGTTAACAAAGAGTATTGTCATTTCCCTTCCCAGAAGTGATGACTGAACTTGGACGACAACCTCCCTCCACCTTTGTGCGTATTGCCTAAAACTTTCACTCAGCTTCTTTTCCATATTTTGTAGAGTAATTCTATCAGGAACCATGTCTGTTACGTGACTGTACTGCTTTATGAATTCCTGTGCTAAACCTCTCTCTGAACTAATCCTGGTACGGCTCAACTGATTGTACCATTTATATACTGCCCCTGTGAGGCTATATTGGAAGCAATGTATTAGCAGTTGGCCGTTGTTAATATATCCAGTCATCCACCTACAAAACATGGTGATATGAGCTTCAAGGCAACTAGTCTCATTGTACTTCTCAAATTCTGGCATTTTGAACTTGTAAGGGAGCACCAATTCTGGGACCAAGCTCAGATCTTTAATGTCAATCCCAAGATAGTTCTCAGTGCTTTCCATCGCCCTAAATTTTTCTTCGAGCCATTTACACTTTTCCTCTAATTGTTTTGACAATTTCTCCTTTGTTTTTTCTTTCTCAATCACTTCATCGAAATCAGGGATAGCGGGATTAATAGGGTTATCTCTAGGGTTAGAGCTTGATCCAGCTTGGAAGTTCATTAGTGTTGAGGCACCAGCCTGAAACTGCTGAGGCCTGATTGTGACAGAGGATTTGCACTGGTATACCTCAACCTGGGTCTGCACGTGTGGAGGAGTAAAGCCTAGAGGATAAAGAGGTCCCTCATTGTCTCTTTCTTCAGCATTTTCCATAGAGCCCTTTCTTTTATCATTTCCTCCAGCCAACAGTTGAGTCAACTGAGTCATCATGCTCCTTTGAGACTCCAGCACTTTGTCCATCATATCTTGTTGAATCTTAACTAGCTGCTCTTGTATTTGCAGATGAAGTTGGTCTTGCATCTCCTTTTGGAACTGTTCAAGTATTTCCAATCTTTGGTCCGTGTCTTTGGTTTTTGCTCGAGTACCGTAACGATGTTTGGTGGGTTGGTTGGTTTCCAGATCAACTGAGGAATGATTTTAATCGATTAGAATTTTTTAATATTTTTTAATGCATATGAGGCAATGCAATGCATGAAATGAATGCAAAAAAGGCGTCAATTTTGATTCAGTTCCATTTAAGAAAACTTTACTAGAAAATAAATTTATTTACATAAAGTGGGCTACAAATAAGGCTTTGCCCTAGTACTCAAAACTCTAATCTTCCTAAGTAACAAGGCTAAATCTTGCCCTCGATCTGATTCCAATTCATACTTCACACTCAGCGTATCGACCTGCACTGCCAAAGTCTGCAGGTGATCAACTACCTCTCGAATTTGAAGCACGACTTCTCCCATAATGTGTTCCCTGTTTCTAACTTGGTTCTGAAAATAGTGAAGCTGCTCATTATTATGATCTTCGTTTGCTTCCAAGTACTCGATCCGAATCTCACAATTTTGCAATATCGTTTCTAACTCTTCTATTCTTTTTTTCATTTCCTAAATCCTGCTCAAGCTTGCTCTCAACTCTATTGCAGAGTTCTGATTTCGATACTGACGAAGAGATCTTTCCAACTTCGCCACTTTGTCCTTTAATTCGCCTTTTTCCTTTTGGCTTTCTGACAAACTCTTCTCTAAATCCTCATTTCATGTCTGAACCTCTTGGAATTTCCTTTCCCACCTATCGACTTTGTTGTTTTCTTCTCAAACCTCTTCACGCCACTGTTCTAAATTTTCCCCAACCCAGCAGTTCTCATTGACAAACACAGCTTTTTATAATCTGTCTTCAAGCTATCTAAATCCTTCTCAGCTTTATTTTTCCCTTTTCTTAGTTTCTCAGCCTCGACTTTCTGAACATCCATGTCTAATCTGAAGTTCCTTTTTTCTTCCTCCATTTGTTCTATCTTCTTTTCTAATTCTGCATTTCTTTTTTCAAAATCTTGTCTTATGATTTCTAGCTCAGAAGAGACAAACCACAAATGTTCTTCTATTGACTGATTGTTTCCCTGACTTGGCTTGGGTGTATTATCATTGATCCTCCTAACCCACCATTCATTATACTCAGGAGTTGTCATCGGACCCACGGCTAATCTCTTCATCCGGTGAGTCTGGTTTCATGCATTGGACATCTCTCGAATCTTCTTTTTGTAACCATCACCCTTGTATGAAAATTCACACTCAACTATTCCCTGGGTTGAGGGTATAAATTTCCTTGACCTATACTGCCTGAGAACTAGCAGTGGGACGTATCCAACAGCTCCCCAAATTCCAAGCAGAGGAACCCAATCAAAATCACCACATCGATACAGGATCTCATCCGGAAGCAACCAAGAGGTTATCCACTTAATATCCTCTTCCTGTAGATTCTGAAGAATTGCCATCCATTTCTCCTCCAAGATGTCATCCCTCCTCGGTGTAGCTACTATCTCTTTTAATGGCGAATAATTTTTAGAGAAGACTCGGTACGAAACCCTATCAACCTTCCAAAAATGACTGTGGAACCATACGAGTAGGAGCTGCGCACATCCGATGAATCTACCCTCACCCGCTTTCCGGTATGCATTCAGTGACCTAAAGGTTTCTGCCAAAATCGCCAGGACTAGCGTAACCCTTTTATCAAGTTGGTCGAATAAATCGATGACTGCTTCATCAACGTGCCCCAAAGCTTTGGGGAAGATAACTAAGCCGTATATACTTATAGGAAAGACATCTACCCTCTTCGTATCTGGGTGTGCTAGAATTAAATCCTTCAAACTCTTCTAAGGAATGCACTTGCTATCCCCCTTCTACTTGACCCGTGCTGCAACCCACTGGTCACTCATCCTAGTTATATTCATTAGCTTCTTCGAAAAGGTTGGCATATTTACAGCTCTCGAGTAGGCTCTGTCTACTTGAAACTTTGAACATTGAAGTAAAGCCATATATTCTTCTATTGTAGGCACCAAATTGACCTTCCCAAATGTGAAGTAGCTGTAAGCAGGATTCCAAAACTGGGTGAGGGCTTGAAACAAGTGCTTGTCTACCTTCATATCAAGCAAATAAGGCAAATCTCCATAATTAGAGTAGAATAGTTGTCTAACCTCATCGTTCCACTAATCCCAAATTTTCTTCAACTTTTGCAAATTGTTTTGAGTTACACTAATACGGGTAAAGTCCCATAGTTCCGATACATATCCCTCAGCCAAACTATCACCCTTCTCGCACTGTGTTGTTTCAAACCAAGTTCGGACAATCGTATTATCCTCCACTTTATCAAGAAACCATTTTTTTATGATAAGCTTTCTATCTAGCAACTGAATATGAACCAACGCATTTTATAATGAAATGTCATGTCATGCAATCAAAATAAAACACCAAAAGTTAGTATCATGTATAAACATAGAATCCAATACAATCAAGCAATAACAAAACACTTATTCAGGTATCTATTAGGGTTCAGTGTGGTTCTACCTAGGGTGAGTTCCTAAGGTTCATTACATAAAAGTTTGGCTTTTAGGGCAAAGGTACCTGAACCAGCCGATTCCTCGATCTTCACCCATTATAGGCTCATGCAGATCGAGTTCAGTTCAGGGGAATACATTTCCCTATGACTATACGGAGATAAAAATCTCACAAAGGTATAGGTACAGATGTATCCCGAAAGCGATCCACTATCCTATACGGAGGTGAAAACCTCATGAAGATATAGTTTTCCACTCCCACTTAAAGGGGTAAAATCATCCAACTCATGTAATGCGAAGTGTAAATACGCTAACGGACTTAAACAACCAAGCAAAGACACTATAATGAAAATGAGATTGAATGGAAAAGGGGTATTATGAACTTTAAAACAAATTTTGATTTTTCGACCTTAGGAGAAAAATTAATCAATTTGTGGCTCGACTCTCTTAAAATAAATCCCCAGTGGAGTCGCCAAGCTGTCGAAACCACTTTTTGGAAAAAAAATAGCGTCGACTTAAAAAATGAAAATTAGAGTCGCCACCGATCTTTTATTGAGGTATGATCGGATCACTTTGAAAATGATTTTGGTCTACGAGTTAAAAAAATGAGTTCGGGAGTTAGTTATGTACGAGGAAGGATTATCACCCTCGTAACTCCCAAAATTGGCACCGAATTGATTAATTAATGTCTTAAGTGTCGATAGTCAAAAAAATTTGAAAGGGAATTTAAAATACGATCCCTTTTTATTAATGCTTATTTTTTTTAAAAAAAATTGAATAAATTAAAAAAAATATTAAAGACTCTCTCATCTCGAGATAGTAAAATGTCACATCCCGCACGTTAGGACACGACACATTGAAACTTTGAGGACGAGCCTGCCTTTAATCTTTAAAACTCATGCACTGAAAAACGAAAATTCAATTGTTTAAGTCAAATGAAGAAATCGAAGCCCAATACGTTAGGGCATAATTTCTCAAAATCCCAAACATTGAATAATGCCTTTATTATTTTTTAGAAAAAATCTTCATCTCGGGAAAACAACATGTCATATCCAATGCATTAGGACACAACGTATTGAATTCCCGAGAATGAGCTTTTTATTCATGTGTTTTGATTAAAGAATATTCTCGATTATTTAGATTCATCGAGGAAAATTGGAACCCAATACGTTAGGGCTCAATCCACTCGAAGATCTGAAATACCGAGTATTGCGTTATCTTGAAAATTGATTTCAAAACTTAAACCATATTAAACACAATCTTTTGAGCGAATAAAGCGCAATGGAATAATAATGTACAATACGAAGCGATAATTTGTAAACCAAAATGTATTCTAACGAACTACGAATAATTAATAAATACAAATAAGCGATACAATAGACATAAGAACAATAATCTCACATCATGTATTATGCTAACATTCAAAGGCTAATGAATTAAAAGTCAATCAAAGTACCAAACAAATTAACCCAAATGAAACTGTACAAGTTTTTAAAATAACTTAAGATATATGAAAGAAGGAAATTATAATTAAAATAAATTTAAAATAAATAATATATACATATATGAAAATTTGAAATAAATAAAAATATAATTAAAAATACATACCACATAAAATAATAGTATCCAAATAAATTTAAAAATAAATATTATATAAGAAGAAAACAATATACATCTATTAATTTAAATAAGTAATACCTATAGAATGAAAAATTCAAAATAGATAATAATATATAATAATACATAAAAATTTTGAAATAGGTAAAATATAATAAAGTAGGGTTTTTTAAATGAAATAAATTGTATATGTATTAAAATAAGTGGAAAAATACAATAATATGAAATCAATAATATATCATATATGTATGTATGTATAATATAAATCATGTATGTAAATAAATAAAATAGTATTATATAAGGATGTTATCATATAAATCTTTTAAAGCATAGAAATATATATAAGTGAATTTTAAAAAATATTATAAAATAAAATTGAAAATATATTATATTGGTTTAATAAAATAATATATTATAAAATCAAATAATAATATAAAATAATATAAGAAAACTTAAAATAATAGTATATAATAGAATAAAATTATATATATAAAGCGGGTTAGATAAATTGATATATAAAAAAATATAATAATACTAACAATAATAATAATGATAATAATAATAATAATTTAATATTAAACCAATTAATTTGATAGTTAAAAAAAAACAAATGACAAATTTGGAATTAAACAGAAATTTAAGGGCAAATTTGAAATAAGTAAAAATGAAAGGACCACATTGAACGCTCGAATAACAGAGAGGGACCAAAAGGGAAATTAATCCCTGCCCTCTAAAATGCTGCGTTCCATCATGGATCGAAATGAAACCAAATTAAAACAAAGAGCAAAGGTGGAGGATCTAGCGCTCAAATATCCCACCAAAGTGAAAACACGTGGATCCTCCCCGGGTAGGGTCATCGCGCGGGTCTCCACCTTATATGGCGTCGTTTCAGCGCCTATGAATCCTTGTTCAAAACGGCGTCGTATAGTTGCACTATTTAAACCAAATTTTTGTTTAAAAAAAAATTTGCATCTCAAAAATATAAAAAAAAGACCCATGCTCTCTGTTAGGGTTTTAACCCTAGTTTTCGCGCCGCTCGGAGGCTCCGCCAATCCTCGCCCCACTATCCTCGCTCGAACTTGATCACGATGAATCAAACGAGGACTTAATCGGTGCCAATGTGAAGGTAAATCCTCCTTCCCTTCTCTTTTATTTTGCGTATGTATATCAAAAAACAAGAACAGATCGCAAAAGAAAAATAAAACTTTGAGAATTACCTTTTAATTTTTTATATTTTTTTAGTCTCTCTTTTATGATTTTTTGTATTCCAGAATTTTTTTCTTCTTTACAAATTTCAATTTCTTTTTATAGACGAAATGAAACAAGAAAATAAAATAATAAGAAATCTATTCTGTTATCTACAGGCCTTGATTTGCGATTTTTTTATTTTTTGCTTGTTGCCATTTTTGTTGTGCAGGTACAAGCTCGGAGGGGAAGCACGCGCGTGGTGGCGCAGTATGCGCGGGGGAGGGCTTGGCTGCGGCGGCTGAAGTTTTCTCTAGAAACCCCAGGGATTTCTGAAAACTGTTTTGGGCATCAATGTAATTTGGCTGGGGTTTTGGGTTAAGGAACTTTAGGTTAAAACGATTTGGGTCCTGTATTTCAGGCCTGGTATTTTATAATTTGGGCCGGTTGAATTTTGCAAATGGATTGTTATTTCATTGGACTTTTATTTTTTTGATTTGGTTTACTAGTTTGTTTTAATTGGCCTGGGAAAAATTTGGGTTTTACAAGATTCATTAAGTATTTTCACTAGAAATCTTGTATACTTACTTTGTTTTAACCTCATGTTATAATCTATTACCCAAAAGATTAAAACTCTACTCTCTTTCAAGCTTTGAAATGTGATGTGATGAGTTGATATCGTATCTTTACTTCAGAGCTTCATTGGGCATCGAAGCGAATGACTCCCAGATGATAGAGACATAGATATGATTGATTAAACTGACAATACATTAGACAGGACCCAGGTAGAATAGGTCCTAAATTTTTTAATGGATTTATTCACTTGTGACATTCATAGCGTGGCATACCTTAATCCTGAGTGGATGATGGACTATGTATGCATGACTCGTATACTTTGATGTAAGTAAAAGTCTAAGTTCAAATAGGTAAAAAATCAAAAGTTGGTGTGTTGGGTGTACCACTTCTACAATATATAGCATCATTCACAATAGTGGAATTCATAGCCTAAGACATGGGTAAATGATATCCCCTCATTGGTATTACATGATAGATGAAAATTAAATGTGGTCACAGGTTGTTTACCTTTATGATGAATGACTTAATTACTATATGATAGAAATAGACTTTTCATGAAGAAAAATGTAATGGTTACCATGAAATAAAATAGGATCATATTGGGAGAATGAATTTATCCCAAAAAGATTAAGAATATCCTACGAGGGTAATACACTTATGACAAAGTCATTAGACGAGCACTAATCGAGTAACTTTCTTAATGGTATATCATTAGAGAGAGCTTAGTCACAATACTATAATGAAATGATTTTGTGACTAAATGAGTTTATAAATAATAGGCAAAAACCTAGAACTTAATTATAAATCATTTGAATGCTAATTACATATGTTCAATCGGTTCTTCCTTTAGCTCGTTAAAACTAGAAATAAATTGCATAATGAATCAAATGAACATAAATTGATAGAAGTGATAAAGTTAGAGGGATGAGTTACATAGATTGAAGTTTGAAAATGAAATTAAATTAATTGGTCATTAGGAAATCATTGAATGTAAAAATTAAATAAATTTTCAATAGATTCTCTTACGGTAAAGTTATCATTATTTTAATGGAATTGAGAAATTTAGTTAATTGGAAAGTTAATTAATTTAAATTAATAAATAATGTCTATTTTGAGGAATAGAAAAACATGTACTAGGTTGGATTAAATTATAAAGTGTTCCGTTAAAAGTCCATGAAGCACATATAATTGGATTCAATACGGGAGAGACCCAGAACACCATCATAATACATATGAGGGGAAGCACACCCTATTATACCCTCTCTCTCCTCGTTCAACTAAGAGATTGTTTTTCTATTAAATAGGCACTAAATACATTCTACGAATTCAACAAGGGTTTCACTTCCTCTCCCTATAAATAAATAGAACTGGCAATGCTAAGAACACAATAATTTATGCACAATTTTGAGATATTGTTAATTCTACCAAAAAATAGTGAGAATTTATTTCTAAGATTAAATTCTATTTTTTGGGAATAACAATTCTACTAGTTTTTATAAAGAGAGATTTACTTTCCTACTGAAAATAAGAAAATTATTTTTGCATCTGTGTTTGATTCAAAATTATTCAAGCCCACAATCGAAGCAGTTCGTGGTACAAGAATAGTGGATAAGGTCATTCAGCTAAAAGATGGGAACATCTAGCCCAAAACACAGGTACTATTTCAGGAAAAAATTTATCGTTAAAAATATCACAAATTGGCTCGGTTTTTAAAATTTTATTTTTTTGCTATATAAGAAGACCTTTTTCAAACTGAATTTTTTCCAGCAATAAATGGATGTAAAAGAAGAAAGGAAATGCAAAAAGAAAAGTTGAAATTTATAAGGCCAAACTTATAGCAAAATGGTATGCTCAGAAAGAAGGTGTTGGTTACGAGGAAACCTTCTCTCTGGTTGTCATGCTTAAGTCAGTAGATGAAAGGAAAACATGTTGCAAGTGCTTCTAATCTTGATGAGGATTATGAAGACTCAAACTCATTAATAGAGTAAGGGGTAGTAAATCCTCAGTTGCAATTGTAAGTAGGACAGTTGTTGAACAACCTAGACTAATAGAGCTTCTAGATGCAAAAATTACATGCATCAATAAGAAGCTTGTCAATTTTAATAAAAACTAAAGCATATTACGCGGAAAAAGGAAGTTATATTGTTCGCAATAAGGCTGATATCTTTACACCTTGACTTCTTTTGGCTTTTCACTCAAAAAACGAGGAACCGAGTTTTGTTTTTAGAAAGGGAGTTGAGCTAATCCTGTTGGTGCTTCTTGTCAACTGTTGGATACTTTTGATTGGCTTGTGTTAACTGATCAATAATCAATGATACTATTATTGTGATTATGATTTGATGACTTTATATCGTTTGCTAATGCTGACTAGTGACGAGTTGATTGGTTTTTCATAGATGGTGCTAATAATGTTTAAATGGAGTAACTTGTGATTTTTTTTTCTTATCTTGTTTACAAAAATTTCTTGTGAGTTTTTGATAAAAATTGTCAAAAAGGAAGAATACTAGTATTTTGAGTTGTATACTCAATTGCTACTCACTTTGTAACTGGACTAGTTGCAACTTGCTTATTTAGTTTTCATATTTTGATAAGACTATATTGGATATTTTTGTTCATCTTTTTAGGGTTTTAAGCAATTTTCATTATCATAATTGGTGAACATATTTAGTCAAGCAAGGATATTTTGAAGAGTTCTAATGCAATCATACTAGGTAGGATTCACAAGTCTACAAAGGCCCATATATTTGATGCCTCCTGATGCGTGAACGTTAAGAGTGTAAATATTGCAAAAAGAGAAAGATAAGAGTTATGTGTAGTTTTTGCAAGCGAACATGTCAAGTTGTAATATAGATGTGTTACAATAGAACACTTGGTAAGCGTTTTGATAATCGTATCCAAGGGATTGTTGTTTGGAGTGTTATAAAATAAATTACCATAAATAATTACTAATCTAATCGAGTCACGAATTAGTAGTGTGAATTCCAATTTAAGATAATAATAAAACTAATTAAATTAACTAAAACTGAATCTAATCCTAGGCTAGGTTATTTGAATTCCCTATTCCTAGTTTCAATAATGCGAGCTATTAGCCTAAATCAATTGAAAGCCCTAATTATTTATTAAGCTGATAATTACCCTTAATTTATGTGCTTACCATCCTTAGCTACGAATATCATCTCGATCTCATCTTTACTAAGGATTACCTCCTAAGGTACCCTCTCGGTCTCACCTAGGCATATTGATACCCTCTCGGACTCACCGCTCGACACAAGTTTTACTTAGCAAGATACCCTCTTGGTCTCACCTGTCTAGATATTCTACTAGGGGCGTCACTTCTTGGTATACTAAGTACTCTTTAATAAATACATAATATTAGATGATTATTTGCTTAGCCAATTAATCAGTTTAACCATTGAATCATACGAGATATTAATGAAGCACAAGTTATTATAATACTTATACAAACATTCGATTAATAATATCAATGATAGATATATAAATAAAAGAATATGGAAAAGAGAATGCTCATTAATAGATCGATAACAGCACGATTCCAGAACAATCTCTGCTTGCAATTGTCTCAATGTCGGAATAGAAATCTCAAATTAAGTGAGCATCAAATAAATTAAGTAAAAGCTGAAAACTAATAAAAACCAAAAAAATAAGTTTTGTCTCCCTAAATATGTGTCTAATGTGTTGTTCTAAGCTATTATTTATAGATTAGATGTATTATGACCTAAGTAGGTCATGTAAAGACAACTAAACGTATTAATTGAGGTTGTGCAGACGAAAACACCCTTGACAATTTAAATAGTCTCATCGCAGTGGTGTCGCTAAACCTTCAAGCTGGTATCGTGACATCAAAGGTAGTATACTCCTTTTGCACATTTTAGTTCGGTGTCGCAACATCCCATGGTGTTTTTCGTGACATAGTAAGCAGTATGCTCCTTATGTAGTCTAGAAGTGGTGTTGCGACATCCAAGCTAGGTGTTGCAACATCGAGGGTAGTCCACTAACTCCTTGGCTTGAATTGGGGTCCTGCACACTTAACTAGCATGTTAGTCCTTCCTTAGGCTCGGGTCAACCTAAAAGGTCATAAAACACTCCAAATTCCACATTTTATTACATGAGTGCTTAAAACAAACACTTAAATGAAAACAATACTTATTTGCTAGAAAATGAGCTCACTAAGTGTTACAAATGACCTAATTTGCCACAATGAATTGTTGTAGATCAATATTTAAGACTTTTTTACTGGTATACATGCAAGTCCGAGAGAGTGTTAAATTGTTCATTAGAGGAACTTATTTTATTCCAAATTGTATTGTAACAAAATTGTATTAGTTGTTTGTAAATAAGCTTTCAGAGGGAAAAGATATAATGTGAGTGATGAATCTAGATAATTGTATAAGAGTGAGGTTGTTGTGAGTTATATGAGTTGTGCTGAAATTATCTCTTGTATTATTGAATTATAATGGAATACTTTCTGAGAAAAGCCCTTCGAAAGTAAGAAGAGGTTTTGAATTGCATGACCAATTCGTATGCACCCTTGAATATGTTTCTAGTTTTAGTTGATTCACTAGTTGCAACTTAAAATCCACTTGAACCGGGAACTCGATACTAACAAAATGTATCCCAATAACTTTATGAATATTTTGATAAACACTTTTCTATGTATACCAAACGATGTAATTTTACCTTGCTAACAGTTACACTCTTAACAATCACATCCCAGAATCCTATTTCAATAAAATCTTAACATGAGAAAGCACTACATAATGCTATAATGTGATTTGAAAATAATAGTTTTTTTTTTTTAAATGGAAGGTAAATTACTCTAAAATTAAACAAATAATTATTATTTTGGCTATTCCGACAAAACGAAGAGATTTCTCCTTCATTTAGAATTCCATATCATTGTTGTGAAAATAAATTTTATACAGTATTGATGCGGTAAAATTGTTGTATATTGACGAAAAATATCTAGGTTTAAATGCTAATAAACTCATCCCCTTTCCCATATTTTTAATGATTACTTTCATGGATATTAATATCACACGTTACTACCAATATATTTAAACATTAATGAAGATCTTGTGCAATGGTCTTCATCTCTCTTGAAGATAGAGTCCTATTTGTGGCTTAATTCACCGATTTTGAAGTTTATTATAGAGAAGCGAGGGTTGACAAAACTATATATATAGAAAACAGCTAAAGCATTACGCGCTTCACATTTATACGCATCGAAAGGCTCTAATCTTCATTGTCTCTGACCTTCGAAAGTGTGTTGGATAAAGGTTTGAAAATTTTCATTATAACGAAGAAAATATTAACATTTAAAGTTTTATGAGTGTGTTTCGCTGTTATTGAGTAATTACTTGTAATAAAAAAGAATTATGATTCCATAAATAATTTTCATATACAAAATGTAATCATATCATAATTTTATGTATCACTGTTTGATAGTATATATTGTAAAATATAATTTTATAGTTTTAAATTCTAAAAATAAATATTAATTTATAAAAAATTATTAATAGCACTTGAGAAAAAAAAAACAAGTAATAAAATTTAAAATCAAATCATCGTATCTAATGTGTTAGTCCAAGAAAGTATTTGACAATTCGATTATTAATAAAATTAACAATAAAATAAACATCCTATACAATTGTATCTGGTTACTCTAGCATTCGTATTTGTGGGATTATTCCTTTCTAACATTAAACATATACTCTTTGTCATCATTTGTTGCACTTTAACCAAGTATAAATATTATGTTAATTTTAGTATAAACAATTTATAATAATAAATATTATGTTATTTTGTTAATTTTAGTATAAATAATTTATAATTAGAGTTATCCATAGATTCGGTCAGTTATAACTTGACCCCAAAAATATTTTCAAACCATGTGGTAATTAGATTTAAGTGTAATTATTTGTAATTACATGCATAATAACTCAATTCTCACCTTCCTAAGAACTCCCGTTATATTTAATTTAATGAGAATCACTAATTACAATAATCATCCAAACATACGAACATATGTTATTACAAGCAATTAAACACAAATTCAATTATTTTGTGCGTTTCCAAACATACCTTAAAAGTGTTGATGTTGAAAAGTTAAACTGATTTATTTTTAAAAATTATATTTTAAAATAAATTATCTCTTCATTTTAAAAAAATAAAAAATTAGTATATTCAACTTTAATTTAAAACTATTCAAAATAATATAAAATATTATATTAATAAATTAAACTTATAAAATAAATAATTTTCAAAAATCAAAATTACTATTATAAAAAATATAATTATATTTGATACTCAAAGAAAACATATTATATTAATAAAAATAAAGTAATATCCATATACACCAAATATTTATATATCAGCCGCCTTCCTCCCTAATTGTTATAGCGCCATAGGAAATGGAGCTCCAAAAAATGGTCAAATACTGGAGTTCTTCCGTATTAATTTCGATAACTGACTGTTTTTTGTGTATATCTATCAAATGTTTAAAGAGTAGTGGAAAAATAAAATGCTTACTTTTATTGTCCCTGGCTGGCAGATAGTGACAGTAGAGCTGGATTACGATAATTACGTGTGTTTCCCTTTTACGTGGGATTACCAGTAGTTCGATTCTTGTTTTTGTTTCAGAATTCCAGGATGCATGTTTAGGTGCATTGGAAGTCAAATTAGATGGCTTTAAGTGTACTCAACCGGTATCAAAACTTAAAGCAGCTATCCATGCAATCATCAATAAAATTTGACCAACGACTATAATGCATTCATCAATTTTTAAAATTGGTTAGGATTTCATTTGTATATAAGTTTTGAGAATATAATTTATTTTCAAGGTGTGTGAATCTGAATTTTAAATATATATTTCAAATTTACCCTTTATTTGCCTTCCAACAAATCTATAAATAAAATAAAAATAATGCTAGTTTAAAATGTCTTTTATTACACAACACTATTTTTAAAATAATTATCATTTATTATTTATTGTAAAATAATATAATTTATTTTTATATTAAGTTAATAAAACAATTTCAAATCCTTTAAACAAAAACAAATTTGAAAAACTTGACTTAAAAAGAAATCAATGATAAAATCCAATTACCATTCAAGAATAATATAAATGATCGGGCAAAAGATAATAATATAAAAGAAAAAGATGCATCAATAATTGCATCGATATTGTCACTAGTATAAGGAAACATGAGTTTGAATATTTTTAAAATGATTTTATTTTCTAAATTAAAATTGAGAAAATTATAAATAATTTATGTATGGTACATAATTTGAAATATAAATATAGTTAACATGAAGAAAGTTCAACTGGAACTTAGATATTGTTCCAAATTCTAATTAATAACTACTTGGTTTTTGTTAAAATTCTATTGGTGGGATATTAATTGGAGATTAAATTTATTTATCCTTATCTCGTGCCATAAATGAATCAATTAAAATATTATATACATATATATATGAATGGAATAAATGAGCTACAAGGCCATTACACAGATTAAACCAAAATCAATTTTCCAAAAGAAGGGCCATAAAGGTCCCTCTCAAAACTATTTTCAACAATAGCAGACAGAGTATAGCGAGAGCTTTGATGTTTTTATTATTATTAATATATTATAAAGGTTCCTCTTTGGGATATTAATCTTGCATAGATATTTTTAATATAATATTTCGGCTTACCAGAAAAACAAAAAATCAAGAAGGTATAGAAAAGAGTTTCATTGCTAGTTCCCCCTCTAACTCTCAATATCTGGTGAGCTACCATATTAGCATCGCTCCACTCGAATTTGATTCCAATCACGAAGCTTGGAGATGCCACTTACCAAGGCAAGCGAACTTGATTAGTCTCAGGATCTCTTAATAAACTTGCTATATTTACATTATCAACCTGGACCAAAACATGCCCATATCCGTGAGACCAGGCAAGTTGTAAGCCTTCCAACACTGCCCTAATTACTACATGAAGAACGGAAGAAAAGCCCATGCTCCTATTGCAACCTAATTTGCTGGCCACCGACTTCCTATGACGCCCCCGATAGAGCCAACGCCTGAAGTGGTAGAGACTGCACCATCAGTGTATTTAAACAAATTCACCCTTCATGTAACACTCCAAAATATTTTACAAGCACTATTCCAGGCCGGATATAATAAATTATCGAGAAATATAGAGAATTTTCTGAAAGGAAGATATGTATTCTAGATGGAAATCAAGGAAAAGTATTTTGGATTTGGAAATGAGGCACAAGGGATCAAATTGTAAATTTCGAAAAATTTGGGACTAAACTGCAGATTTAAGCAACAAATGAAATGCGAGTTAGTATTGATTAATTGACATAAGAATGAATTGAAATATGAATTGGCGTGATGAACATCACTCTTTAAGACCAAATTGAAAATATTAGAATGTTTGATATTCTCTCGTTATTTTTGGTACTCCCTTTGAATTATTTTTGATAATTTATCTTATGTGTATATATATATATATTCTCTCCTAAGTTTTGGCATTCCTTCAGAATTTTTTATCCCCATAATTTTTGTTATTTCCTTAAATTTTTTGTACTCCTTAATGTTATTTGGTATTTTACATAAATTTTATTTACCCTTATAAATTTTGGTATTCCTTCATAATTCTGAGTGTGTTTTCGAAATAAATATATTTGGAACGAGAACTATATATTTGGAGTAAAAGAAATATTATTTCTGCATATTCAAAAATTTTATTGGGATTTTGCATATAGAAAAATTGGTAAATTTTAAATTATAAAATTTTATACTAATATTTGGTACGAAAATATTATGTATAAGGAAAATTTTAAAATATTAAAAATTAAATAAATAAAGAAAATTTAAGAAGACAAAATAATATTTGGTAGTCCCTCTTTAAGATTTTGTACTCCCTTTATTTTTGGTAATTCCTCATAATTTTTGTATTCATTTATTTTAGGCATCTCCTCATAATTTTTTGTATTCCTTTTATTTTTAGTATTCCTTCATAATTTTAATACCTCCTTACAATTTTGGTACTTTTTCAATTTTTCTTTTTAGTATTACCTCGTAATTTTTGTACTTCCTCACAATTTTAGTACACCCATGTAATTTTGGTATTTCTTCATATTTTTTGGTAATATCTCATATTTTTATATACTTTAAAATTAAGATTTGACATGAGAAACATAATTTTGGAGTAAAAAAACATATTAAGAAATTTTATTGAGATTTCGTTGACGAAAAAATTTGGTAATTTAAAAAAATTAATTTTCACACTAATATTTAGTACTAAAATTATTTTGTATAACAATAAATTAAAAGTATTGAAAATGGGTTACTATTTGGTACACGGGTAATATATATTTTTATTCCACAAGTAACTTTAAAATATTGTCATATGTCTCTTTTTTTAAATATTTATATTTTTAATATTTTACTATAATTACGTAAGACATTTGTCAACCTCTTAACCTTACTTGTGGAGTCTAAAACTCTATTAATAAATGTACCAAATATTTTCTCTTAACGAGTTAAATAAATAAAGTGAATTTAATAAGGCAAATCAATATTTGGAAGTCCTCATAATTTTACGTACTCCTTGTATTTTTTATTACTTCCTCAAAATTTTTGATAACCCTCATAATTTTTTATTACCTCATAATTTTTGTATGCTTTCAATTTTAGATTTTGGTATTAGAAATTTATTTTTGGAAAAAAATTATTTTTGAATATTAAGAATTTTATTGGGAATTTGTTGATGTTTTTTTTGCAATTTTAAATTATTATTTTTACTAAAATATTATATATAAAGATAAAATTAAAAATATTGAATAAAAATTAAATTTTAGCAAAAGAAAATTCTAACGAATGGGAGAAAGGGACAGCTTAAGCTTTTTTTTTTTTTATTAACTTACAACTGGGAAAAATCTCGGTTTTCCTATTTTATTTTATTTTCTTTTAAAACAGAGATAATTTCTTATTTTAATCTAACAAATACGAATAGAGAAGCTTACTGGGAGTTTTTTTTTAAGTTCTTTTTCAAGAGCTTACCTTACAATTTCTCACGGTTAATTTATAAGAATATGCTGAATTTTTTTTTAAGAAATTAGGCTGAAATTCTACAAATTTATCGATATATATTGTTTTTGGAAATAAAAAGGAAAATGCATCCTATAGGCATGTTTACACAGTCACATCAGTGAAAAACCGTGAAAACGTGCCCCGCAAGATGCACTTTTATTCTCTCCCCTGAAAACGCGTCTTGCATAAAAATTTTCACAGCCCAAAATTTGGCCTAAGAGTTTTGAGGGTAAAATGAGAATTTTAGCTATTGTGTGCTCGGGAATTTTGTAGCATGGTAAACCGAAAATATTTTCGTCTATGGCTTTTTGAAAGTTAAATCAGTTTTTGAAAGAAAAAAATGCTGAAAAGACTTTCAATTTCTAAATAAGGACCTTTTTGAAATGGGAGTTAAAACTAGGAAGTACTAAAAGGGCAAATAACCCAAAACTTTAAAATCAACATAATATCTTCCCTAACCTATCTGTTTCACATTAGTTTTCCCTTTTATTTGTTTTGTGCCGTCCCTTGAGTTTCCTAAGCTCTATCTCTTCCAATTTGACTTCTAAACTTCATCCCTTTGATTTCTTTCGTTCTCATAACATCAAATCTTCCTAGAATACCATAAAACCATCAAAAACACCATAGATTTCTCTATTGCTTAACTTGTGGGTTTTTCGGGTTTTCAATCAAACATTCGTTTCTCCTTCAACTAAGGTAACTTTTCTTTTACCTATTAGTTTTCAATTTTATCTAGTCTTTTAAACTAATTTTTTAGCCATTAAATCGAATGTTTTGAATAAAAGTCAAAAATTGGGTTATTAATGGTGGATTTCGAGATTTTGAGTAAAAATGTGGTTTCAAAGTATTTTTTTAATTAGTTTTGATGTGATTAGAAGATTTCTAAACTTACTCTAAATTTTCGTTAAAGATATTTCTAGTTTTAATGAATTTTCATGAAAGTTGTCATAATATGTCGAAAAATTTTGATAAAGCGAAAATCGACTTTTCCATACCATTGAGGGAGATACTATGAATTGAGTAGTTTGAAGGTTAAGAAGTAGTTGTGGGTGAATAATTAGATGAACGAAATCAGTTTTAGGCAAAAATATTAAGTATAAACCAAGATAATTGAGTTTAAAGTTTGATATGTCTAAGGTTTCAGTTATAAGAGAATTTAGCTTAGGCTTGAGTTTTGATTGTTTGAAGTGAGTCTTTGGCTGATTGTTGATTGTGTTGTTGTGTGATTTACCTTGTTGAAGCTTCGGAATCGTTAGGACCTTCAACGAGTAAAGATAAAGGCAAGGAAAAACTAGTTTAAACTTTCACCGATTAGTCCAAAATGTGAATGGTGAGTGTTTGGAATCACTACTTGTAGACACGATTCATGGTGTTAATTGAGAGCTTAGGAATAGTCTAAAACCTTATCCTAAATTTCGAGTGTAAGCTTTCTATTTCCCTTGTTTTATTTTGGAAAATCATGTGATTATGTGAATAATTGTGGATTGATTATTATGAAGCGATAATGTGATATGGAACATATGTGATGACTATTATGAATTGAGTTGTGCTGTGGGCATGAAATACATGTCAAATGACAGTGATAATGCTAATAATGCAAATACACAACAGAAGTGAGCGGCATTTCAGTAAGCATATATGTGTTGAATTGTGGAATGTGATATTTTTATGATTGTTTATACGTGAGAATATTTGTATGTGATATATGATGTACTGATTTTAATGCACACACATGTGGTCGGATATGTGATGGCTTAATGAGCATTATTGTGGCACTTAAACTGCAATTAAATGTGAATCCGATAAGCATGCATTATTGTATAAGTTTGTGACGTAAATTGATGAATTTGAACAAAGATGATATGTATTAAATCAGTAATTAAAATTGTGTAATTGTGGATATTTTGGCTTTATGATCTTTGAGATTGTTGGACATAGTTGGCATGCCATAAGATTGTGAGTACTCACCCTTGTGTTTTGTGATTTGGGCATTGAGGCCCCAGGGCATTTTGGAGAGATAGAGGGATGTGAGCGAAGCTCCATTCACCGAGATATGTTGGTGTGTTGTAGAGTGTTAGCTAAATGCCACGCTTTTGGGATATGTTTGACTCTACGAGTCATTTGGTGTGTTGGAGATCTATGTATCCGATGTGTGGTGATAGAACCCTATTTTATATTTCATAGCCTCAAGTGCGAAATTATTGTTTAATTGTGATATTATATATTGTAAAAATATGATGCGAGATGGATGCATAAACATGTGAATAATATGCTAAATGAGTTGATTTAAGTTTCATGAAAATGTTAGTATGTTGTCATAGTAATTGTATATATAATTGTGGTTTGGGTCATTTTCATTTAACTTGTGAATGCATGTGAATATATAAGGTAAACTTGTGAGTTATTAAAGCATGTATGCGTTGTTTAATCTTAATGAATTATTGTTAAATGAATTATATATATAAGTGAGTTGAGTGTAATTGCATGTAAGAGTATATGCTAGTTTTATGATTTAATGAAATGTGAATACGTTATTTGACTTGGTTAGAATATGGTTGTGAATATGTTGTAGTATACTCTTGTTTAACCTTTGATATTTTGTATACTTTGTGGTTACTTCGACATTCATTGAGCTTGTTTAAGCTCACCCACTCTCTCTAACCATTGCAGATATTTAACGTTTGCGGTGTGAGCGGTGCGAGGATACCAAGGAAGTGATCCAACTTAGGCTTAGTTTTTGTGTAGGTGATAATATTATTATTCATTAAGCTGGGGGAATAAGGAAATGTGGTAGAAATGTTGCATAAATATTGTCGTGATGTTTTGGATGTTTACATGTCTTTGTTGCTTTTAGGATATATGGATTTTGAATTTGATATGTTGTTTGCATATTTGAACATATTTATGATGTTTTGAACTGTTGTTATAGTCGTTTTAATGATGGATTTATGGGGTAATAGATGCATGTTGTATAATTATTGGTTAGAATGGATTAAATGCCTTAGAATGTTGTATTTTTACTCTCTTGAGCAGAGGTATCGACATTCGGGTTTTAAAATCGATACCTCCATAGTTTTTGAAAGTGCAGAAAGTTACTAACGTAATTTGGTCTCGATACCATATCACAAGTATCGATACTCAGGGTAAAATAATCGATACTCTATGAAAGATACTGATAATTTTTGAGATTCTGTTTTTAAACGAGAAACAAAATATTTTTTTGGCATCAATTGTCCAAGCAATATCAATACCATTTGAGAGGAATATCAATACCTTTGATTCAGTATCGATACCTATGTGAACAATTTGAAATTTTTGTTTCGTAGTCTAAAAGCATGTTTAATTCTCGTTTTAAGTTCGTTTGATGAATGTTTAGCATGTTTTCATGATAATTGGAATATGTATGACCTATAATTAATACAAAAGCTAATATGGAAGATGTTTGATTAGTAACAAGATCATTTGTAATGCATATGATGTGTGATGGTGGTGTGACATAATGATACTTGGGCTTGGCGCCCCAGGCTGGGTATAGGGTGTTACAAAATTTTTTTCTTTTGTTTTCTTGTGGTTGGAAATTTGAAGTTTGTAAATTTAGTTTTATCCATGTTTGAGATAGACATGGTTATAGTTTTAAGAAATGTTTTAATTTACGGTTGTGTCATAGAGCTAGGGGACCTACAAATTTCATCTGCCATGTGAGGATAGAGCCATCGCTCAGGAAACCTAATTGCGTTACAACTCAAGTTCCCGATTGACAGTAATTATACGGTCTAGGGATGAAGTGTAAATAGGGTTTCAAGTTTACAAATGTTATGTTGTCAAGGGATGGAGCATAAATAGGGCCGTAGTTTTAATTGGTTATGCATGCATGACAATGAGTTTCTCATCAAAAGAGGATGCTTTATAAAACTCAAACATAAATACGAGGAAGAAAAACATAGTGACGTTTCAATACAATCAAGTAATGTGTATTATCCACCACCATCAAAGGTGGTGACATTGTTATTATAACTTGTGGCAACATTAGGGTGTAATAGGTTATACTAACAAGGTCACCACCTTCGGTTGAGATGGACAACACGAATAACTTGATTATACTGGAAGGCCCCTTGCATTTACCTGCCTCGCACCTATGTTTAAGTTTTATGAAACATGCTCTTTTGATGAAAAGCCTCGTTGTCCTTCCTACATTAGTAGTATCAACTATGACCCCATTTATGCTCTACCCCTTGACAGCATAACCTTTGTAAACTTAAAGCCTTAGTTACACTTTAACCCAAGACGATATAATCACTGCCAACTTGAACCTTGAGTTGCAAAGCGATCCCAATTTCTCAGGTGTTAGTGCCATACTCATACAACAAGTGAAATTTGTAGGTTACCGAGCTCCATGACACCACCGCGAACCCAAACACAACTTAAAACTATGACTACGTCTCCATCAAATTGAGAGTTTTCATCTGACATAGTAGTGAAAACAGTTTTTGCAAAGGGCGTTTTCCACTAATATGTCAAACATGTGGCTTGAAAATATGTCTTGTAGGAAGCTTTTTCACTTCGATGTCACATGAAAACGCCCCATGTAGGGGAGCGTTTTCTCTTTGGCCCTTTCAACCACAAAACTTGGTTGCTTCTGAGCCTCTACAACTCGGGATTCCTGGGATAAATTTGATAGACGAAAATATATAAATCGCAAATGCAGAACTCACACGCCAAAGTTAATATTAATTATTGAAGTGTAGAAAATCTAATTAAAATAATAACTATACAGTGAAAACACTAACTTATTCTATTCATTTATTCATTATTTTTTCTTGTAAACTAGGGGTGAGCATTTGATCGAATCGAGTTGAATTAAGTGAAAAAAGTTCGAGTTGGCGAGTCATATTTTATCATCTTAACTTGACTTGAAATTTTTTTGAATCGACTTGAGTGAAATAAAATTTGAGTCGAGTCGAATCGAGTAAAATTATTAGAGTTAAATTTAAAAATTAAATATGTCAAATTAAAATCTTGTGTCAGTATAACTAATTTCATGTTAGAGCACGTAAATTTGAAACCATATATATTTGAAAACTTTTTCAAAGCAAACTAAAAATTACTTTAGTATGATAAACTTGAATCGTTAATTAACTTAGTTAGGTCACCAAAATTATTATTCTAGAAAGTTTTAATTTTTTAAACTTTGTTTATATATTTTTAGATTTTTAAATTTTAGAATTTTTATATATAATATGTTATTTGAATTATTGAATTGGAAAATTCAACTCGATTATTTGCTTTATGAAAATATTATACTTAACAAATGGACGGAGAAAAACTTAAATGAAAAAGTAACATAAATAATTTTAAATTTTAAACTCACAACTTGATTGCGTAAGAATCAAACTAATTTAATAAATTTGTTTCATACATTGTAAATAAGTGTACATTTCTTATGTAAAATAAAGTATATAAAAAATTACAAAATAACTTAGTCATGGATATCCTGAATGTATGCCACAACTAGGTGGGCGTTGGGCACGCCTAAGGTTCTGTCGTATTATTTGGTTTGGTGGCTCCTCATCGACTTCGAATTCACCTTAACATGCATGTCAAGGTTGATAATTGACTTCGTCTCCTTCCCCTTTGGTTGACTGTGATCATATCCTAGCTATCCATCGTAGATCCCCCTCGGGTTGAGTCGACAATTACGAGGACGACGCACCCAGTAGAACAACGAGGATGGGGGTGTTTGCGACATTATTGGCAGGCCACTATATGGTGTTGCATGGCCCGATTACGAGTAGAAGGTGGGAGTTGAAGGTGATATCAGATGTGTTGATGTTGTTGGTGGGATCGGCATGTAATATGGCATGCTGTGGTGCTTGTGTAAAAGAAATTGGTGCTGAATGTGTTGATGCAGTGAATGATTGTGCATGTTGTGATACTTGTATCAAAAAAATGGGTTAGAAGAAAAAATAAATAAACCACGCTGACTAGAAGGTTGCACGGAAATCGAATCCTCTGATACAGATGAAGCAAATGCCGATCCTACCGCGTCTCCATCTCCTGACCTAGGATTGATGGGCCCTTGTCTTTGCTTTCTACAACAATGTTGCCTACTCCTCTTTGAAGCCAGCAATAGATACAACTTGCCGTTATGCCTAAAAAATCCATGTAATCCGGAGACTTTGCCAACTCCAATGTGAGAAATGGTTCATGCATTGGCAAATAATCATATCTACGCTCCCACATCTCGATATACTTCTTGTGGAACGTTAGCCAATCTTCCTCGACTCTCCCTCTGAAGTTGATCTTGTATGGATCATCGAGCTCCTGGGTGGTGGCAGAATACGTTGTGTACACTCAAATTTCCTCATGACTCGATCAGATTCATGCATCTCGACATTGCAAAAATAATGAATGGCACCTTGACGTGCCATATGTTGCAATTGACAAAAAATTTAGCTGGGATGCATTCTTGAATCCTTGGATCCGCATATGACATCCACACAAACTGCATTACGAATTACAACAATGAAAAATAAAAACAGTAATGATATTGTGCAATGAATTTTACCATGTTATGAGTGGGAATTTGTAAGGGAGTTCCACTCGGGGGCGTAAAAATGGTAGTTGATACCATTCCATGATTGGAAAAGGAGCATGCTAGCATTAATTTTAGCTTTATCTGGCATTGTCGCTCGAAACATTTCTCGGTACAATGTCATTAGCACCGTTGATCCCTAACTAAGTCATCCCATTTTTAGTGAAATCGAAACAGTGGTTTTGGGACAACAAATCTGATGAGTAAATTATTATATTATTATTATTTTAATGTATATGGGATGTTAGTAAGTCGTATTAATTTTTTTAAGAAATTTTGACGTTTGCATGCTTAATTAAGTGAAAAGAATTAAATCGTAAAAAGTACAAAAGTAGAGTTCTATTAGTTAAAGGCGTCAAATAGCTATGGAATTTTAGTCTAAGGGACTTAAATGGTAATTAGAACAATTGAAGTGGTAGTGGATATTTATGGATTTGGTTTTGTTGAAAGTATGAATGTTTTTAAAGGACAAAATGGTGAATGAGTAAATAAGGTTAAATTAAATAAAACCAAATTCAACTCATCTTCTTCAAATTTAGTTTCCATTAAAAGTAAAAGAAGGAAAAAGCCATAGCTTGGTTTTGGAGTTTTGACAACTTCAATAGCTTGCATGTAAGTGGTTTTGAGCCTGTTTTAATAATTTTTATATTTTTGAGGTCGTTTTAGCTTAACCTAGCTAGCTCGGGGATCAATTTGCAAAACTATTAAATATTTAGGGTTGTGCCATGAATGCTCTTGTGTGATTCTTGATGTTTAATAGTAGATTATGAATCATTATTGATAAATAAACAAGTTTTATAAAGTAATTTTTGATGAAAATTGTATTTAGGGACTTATTTGTACAAATGATAAAAGTTCATGGTAAATTTATGAAATGATGGTTTGTATGAATTGATTTAGTTCCCAAGAGAATTTGGCTAGCATGGGAAGAGGATTAAAATGTTTAAATTTCAATTTGTGAGCTTAAGGACTAAATTGTAAAAAGTTAAAATGTTAGGGACAAAATAGTAATTTTGAAAAATATGAGATATGGACTGAATTGAATAATAGAGATATTAATGGATTGAATTTTTCTATTTATATCAAGATAGACTGCATAGGGATTTAGATTGGGAAAAGCTAAAACCTCAGATTAAATCGACTTCGTTTTACTCCCTAGTCATCGAGGTAAGTTCGGAGTGTTTTAATATGTAAATGAATTTCTATTTGTGTACTTATATTATGATGCTAAAATTATTATGTTTTTAGAATAATATTGTTGAATTACATATACGTGCCCCTGATTGTACTTCGGTACCCCTGAATTGCACATATGTGCCCCTGTTTATACTTCGGTACCCCTGAATTACACATACGTGCCCCTGATTGTACTTCGATACCCTAAATTGCACATACGTGCCCCTGTTTATACTTTGGTACCCTTGAATGCACTTTTGTACCCTATTTAGACTTCAGTAATTCTGAATCGAATGAAATATGAATCGTATTTGATTTTATTATTAGATTAAATGATATACTACGTTCTTACTAAGCTTTATAAGCTTATTCGTTTTTGTGGATTTTTTTGTAGATCGCTTTTGATGACATTTTGGATGGATCAAACCTTCAGCTCACACTATCCGTCGATATTGGTAGTTTTTGTATCTCCTAGGGTAGTGCCATGTATAAACTTATGTAGTTGAATTTGTGGTTGAAATGTATTTAAGAGGTTTTAAAGTGGTGTTTGATGAATATGTATAAAATAACTAAATGTGCTTGTGTTTTGGTGTCATGTATGCATAATAGGTTATAATGATTGCTTTATAAAGTACCTTTTCTTATTTGATAATGGATGAGAATGGTTTATTAGTATCATATGATGGTTTGTGTCATTGAGCTACCTTATGTTGTATGTTTGGTAAATTCTTTTAATAGTAGTTGATAAATGGTAAGTGGTGAAATTTGCATGTTTAGATAGGTTTTGTTGATTGAAATTAAGGTTCCATAAATGACATATTGGTTAGTTGATTTAGGACTCTTGAATTAGTATTTATATGCATGTTATGATAGGGTCTTGTTGCCTTGAATATGTGCACAATTGGCCTAAAGGATCATGAATGAGTTGGTGTTGGAAATGACTTGATTTTTAGCAAATTCATGTCTACACGGCTTGAGACACGGGCGTGTGACTCAACCGTGTGTGACACACGGCCTGGCGACATGACCGTGTGTCCCTTGTAAGTACTATTACATGCAAGTCAGGCAGTTACACAGCCTAACACACGCCCGTAAGTGTATTTTCCTTATTAATTCGTAATGAGCGAGATGTTGATTCACACATGTATCTATCTAAGATTCCATACGAAATGTATTTGCATTCATAGTAGGGCTAATCGTCTATGAATCCAACCTTCTAAAGGGGTTTTCTTTCATGAAATCGCCTATATATGTTTCACAAGGTATGAATCAACATACTTGGGTCTGAGACGTGAGTCCATAAGGATCGTACTATGAATCTAAGTCCATTTGGACAATCATCATAAGGAAATATTCGGCAGGATCATTTTTATTGGTTATCTGTATTTATTGGTACAAGACATGCTATAGGGATTATCTATGGGTCTTATTTCATAAGTACGCTAGTAAAAATCTGCAACTATTATCTCTCAAGGTAATAATTGCTTAAGAGTCTGCAAGGACCTCTATTGAAGAAAGAATTTGTGGGTATTATCCACTACAATGTTAAATGTCTATAAATATGTATTTCTGATCACATGAAATTTCATAAGAGGAAGCCTTATATGGGAAAGACCGTGTAAATGTGAAATCTCTTATTTTTGAGCCGGTTGTAACAGCTCCAAGGTAGTCGAACAAGCTGAATTATTCTCCAAAATATACCAGAAATGAGTGAAGGTGCCATCAAGATAATGTGTCACGTACAAGCTAAGTAAATTTATAAAATGTCAAGACTACCCTAGTAAGATTAGTAAACGGACCTAGCAGATGAAGCAAAACATAAATCCAAAACCATGAAAAGCAAGATTAGTAGCATTATGTAGATACAAGGTATGGTCATCTCACCATTTGAACATACCAATTATTTGTTATATATTGCAAGTATGATGATTGAAACAAGGATTTGAGGATGGACAAGGCTAGAATTTGCTGAGTTTGGTGGCTTTGATTATTAGTTGTAATATGCATACAATGGGCCAATCCAGAGGCGGAGTCTTAGGGTCATAGTTGAATGTAATTGATAAGTGCTAAAAGTAACATGTTTTAACATCATTCTTAATACATTTTTGGGTGAACACCCGATGTTAATTGTGAATTTTATGCTTATAATCCTTTAAATTCATGTTTTAATGCTTAATAGAGCATTTTAGAGCAAAATAAATGAAAAACAAGCGAAAACTGGAGCATCGAAGCAAGCTAGAAGAGCCACATGAGATGAGCCATTTCACACGACCAGACTATATGGCCTTGTGACCTATACGGGTGTTTGGTAGGTCGTGTCAATTTCACAGGATTACATACCGAACAACAGAAAATCACAATTTTTAGGTTTTCGGGCATGGGTAGATCTATATATGAAACACTTAAGAATATATGTGGTTGTTCTTGTTCTCAATTATGTGTGCTTAATTCTTGGTTTAATATTTCTAGATTATTGAACCATGTTCGATGTGCTTAAATCGGTGGTTGAATAGACCTTGTTTAAGAGTAGATCTTGCATAGTTGAGTGGAGTTGCATGCAATCCTAGAAATAAGACGACATAAATCTATCGGATTAGAGTCAAATCTAATAGGGGAATCCAAAGCATAAGTTAAGGCAATAATAGGGGTTTTAATTAGAAATAAATTTCAATTAATCAACTTAGAGTCAGTTGCTCTTATTTTTGAAAGGGATATTACATAATTTAGGGATTTCTACAGATCAATGTGCTAAGTAAAGAAATTGCATAATTTAGATTGATAGAGACAGATAAAACCTAGCTGGATTCTTCTTGGGTATTGTTTCATTTCTTGGTTGTAATTCGATTACTTTTGTTACTTTTTCTTTATCATGTTCGTTAGTAATTAAATTAGTTAATTTTAGTTTTCTAATTAATGACTCAAATTATCTGGTTAAATAATAGAAAGACTTTAATTACTAGTACTTGTAGTTCTCGTGGGAACGATATCTTTGCTCATCGTAGCTATACTATTAATTGATAGGTGCCCTTACCTTAGTAAAATTTTTAGTTAGTCTCATGACACATCAAGTTTTTAGCATCGTTGACTAGAATATTAGGAAAACTTTATTTCTATTAGTTTAGCCATTTTTTATTTTAATTACAATACTTTTTTTAATTTAATTTTTAAATTATGATTTTTCTTTTCTTTGATTCATACAGGTTCCCTTGATTTATGATCAGATGTAGCCCGTTAGAACCATTAGTTTCTTTACAGCGAGATCGAAAAAAAATTGCTTCCAAAAATCAGAGAGAAGTTAGAGAAGCAAGGGAAGGTCAATAGATTGCAATAGATGATCAAGAGCAAAAACACATTATTGTGGAGATGGATAATAGTCCCGGTAATCAGCAACTTCCTGTACGTCTTGCTCCTCGAACTATGTATGACTATGCTAAGCCCACGATAACTTGGGCTGAATTGAGTATTATGAGATCGAACATTGCTACAAATAATTTTGAGATTAAGTCAAACATAATTCAGATGGTACAACAGTATGTTCAGTTTGATGGGTTGCAAGATGAAGATTTGAATGCTCATTTAGCTAACTTTTTGATATCTGCAACACATTTAAGATAAATGGCGTTACTGATGATGTCAGATGCTTATGATTGTTCCTATTCTTTTTTAGGAATAAGGCAAAAAAGTGGTTGAATTCACTTCCACAGGTCCCATCACTACTTGGGCGCAAATGAATGAAAAGTTTTTGTTGAAGTATTTTCCACTAGCCAAAATAACTGAGTTGTGGAATGACATCTCATCTTTTGCTCAATTTGATCTTGAGACACTTTACAGTACATGAGAGAGATTTAAGAATCTATTGAGAAGGTGTCCTCATCATGGATTACCTTTGTGGCTTCAAGCTCAAACTTTTTACAATAGTTTGAACCCCTCAACTGGGTAGATGGTTGATGCAACAACTGGTGGAATATTGAATAACAAAACACTTGAGGCAACCCAATAGTTTATTGAGGAGATGACACTGAATAATTATTAGTGGCAAGTTACAGGAGCAAAGCGTGCCAATGTAGCTGAAGTTTTTTATATTAACGCAGTCACTATGTTGGCAAGTCAGGTTGAAGCTCTTGGTAAGAAAGTTTATGGTTTGAGTTTAGCTAAGCAGGTGAATTTGGTAATGCAATGTGATGCAACTGAAGTAGGGATGATCAATCTAAAATGTTTGCCCTCCAAATCTAGCATGGAGCATGAGCAAGTCAACTTTATGGGTAATAATACTATACTTCAAAATAACTCTTATAGGATGGAGGAATCATCCGAATTTTTGTTGGGGTGGTCAAGGAAATCAAAGGTTACAACCCCTCCGGGTTTTCAGCAACCTTATTAGAAAGAAAGGAAACCGTACCTTGAGGATATGTTAGGTAAATTTGTTTTAGTGTCTGGAACTTGATTTTAGAACACTAAAACAACTTAAAAAAATTAGTAAATATCAATTCAGGGACTGGAAAACCAGATTGGATATCTTGCTAAAATGGTTTTAGAGAGATAGCAAGGTAACTTACCTAGTAACATTGAACCCAACCCAAAAGGGCATGTAAAAGCAGTTAAGTTGAGGAGTGGGAAAGTGTTGTCCAAACTTGAAAAGAAGCTGAAATAAGAAACTGATGAGAAAGATAATGGGGTGGCAAAGAACGAGAAGATTCAAACATTGGTGCTTAAGGAATACAAGCCACCAATTTCGTATCCGACAAAGTTGAAAAAATATCACATGGACAAACAATTGGGTAAATTTCTTGAACTTTTTAAACAACTACATATTAACTTGCCTTTTGTTGAAGCTCTTTCGTAGATGCCTATATATGCAAAATTTTTAAAGGAGTTATTAACAAATAAAAGAAAGTTAGAATAGTTACCACTATGGAACTGAATGAGGAGTGCTCGACCATTCCCCAAAACAAACTACCCATTAAGTTGGAAGATCCAGGGAGTTTTACTATCCCTTGTTTTATTTGTAGTTTAAATATTGAAAAAGCATTAGGTGATTTGGGTGCTAGTATAAATTTAATGTCTTATAAAATGTTCAAGCAACTTGGTCTCGAGGAACCAAAACCCACTAGGATCAGTATTCAATTAGCTAAAAGATCTGTTAAACATCCTAGGGGAATTATTGAAGATGTACTTCTAAAAGTAGATAAATTCATATTCCCTATTGATTTTGTTATACTTGACATGAATGAGGATATTGAGGTGCGTTTGATTTTAGGTCGACCCTTTTTAGCCACTGCAAGAGATATTATTGACACGAGTAATGGTAAACTTGTGCTTAGGATAGGTGATGAGGAAATTGTTTTTCAAATACATGATGCCATGAGAGTTTCTAGTGAGCAAGATGATTCCTATTATTTTATCGATTCTTTTGATTATGAAATTCATGATTCCTTGTAGGAAATTGTTCATAGGGACACATTGGAACTGTGTATTGTTCGAGGTGTGGAGGTCAATAGAGATAATTCAGCAACAAGTGAAGTGAGAGTCAATCTGGATGCTAACGAGTTTTCACTAAGACAAAAAGAGTTTGAGACCATTGAGGTAAGTAAGGAACTGAAGTCGAAACCCTCCATTGAAGAACCTCCTAAATTGGAGCTGGAATAACTACCAAGTCATTTGAAGTATGCATTCCTTGGAGAAAAATCTACATTGTCAATAATTATAGCTTCAAACTTAAAGCCGTATGAAAATGAAGAGTTACTCCAAGTGCTAAAGTAACACAAAAGCGCTATAGTCTGGAAGATTTCTGACATTAGAGTGATCAGTTCTTTTTGCACTCACAAATGGAAGACAATTATAAGCCATGTGTGCAAGCTCAAAAGAGGTTAAATCCCAACATGAAAGAAGTTTTAAAGGATGAGGTAATTAAATTTATAGATGTTGGATTTATTTACTCTATATCTGATAGTACTTGGGTGAGTATTGTGCAGGTTGTTCCTAAGAAATGAGGAATGACTATTATGGCTAATAAGAAAAACGAGTTGATTCCAACAAGAAGAGTCACTAGGTGGAGAGTCTGCATTGACTACATGAAGCTGAATGATGATATAAGGAAAGAACATTTTCCTTTGCTGTTCATGGATCAAATGTTGGAGAGGTTGTCTGGTCATAGGTACTACTGCTTTCTGGATGGACTTTCTGGCTATTTTCAAATCTAGATAGCCTCTAAAGATCAAGAAAAGATTACATTTACTAGTCCATAAGGTATGTTTGCTTATGGAAGAATGCCTTTTGGATTACGTAATGTCCTTGATACTTTTTAGCGATGCACAGCGATGCATGTTAGCCATCTTTGATGAATTCGTGGAAGACATCATAGAGGTATTTATGGACAACTTCTCTGTGTTCTATAATTCTTTCCATCTATGCCTTAAAAATTTGAAACAAGTTTTAATGAGATGTGAGGAAACGAACCTTGTGCTTAATTGGGAAAACTGTCTCTTCATGGTTCAGGAAGAGATTGTTTTGGGTCACAAAATTTCTAGTAAAGGAATTAAGGTTGATAAAGAAAAAATTAAAACCATTAAAAAATTACCTCCCCCTAGTTTAGTTAAGGCTATCAGAAGTTTCTTTGGACATGTTGGGTTCTATAGGAGATTTATTAAAGATCTTTCCAAAATAGCGAAGCCTTTAACTAATTTTATAGAAAGAGACGTGCCACTTAATTTCAGTTAGGAATATTTAGAGGCTTTTAAACTTCTTAAGGAAAAATTAATCAATGCCCCGATTATGGTTGCACCTAATTATAATTTATCCTTTGAACTAATGTGTGACGTGAGTGATTTTGCAGTAGGTGCAATTATTGGGCAGTGAAAAGACAAACATTTTCAATCAATCTATTATTCTAGCAAGACTTTGACAAATGCAAAAGAGAATTATATAACTACAGAAAAAGAATTGCTAGTTATGGTTTTGGCATATGATAAATTTAGACTTTATTTAATATTGTCTTCAATTATTGTGTATACTAACTACTCAGCTTTTCACTACCTTCTTACTAAACCGGATGCAAAACCTAGACTTATAAGGTGGATTTTATTGTTTAGGAATTTGTTTTGGAGATTAGAGACAAGAAATGAGCTGAAAATCTTACAACAGACCACCTCTCAAGGCTTAAGAATCCACATCTTAAAAAGCTTGATGAAGATGCGATAAATGACTAGTTTCCTAAAGAGCAAATTTATGCGATAATTGATTCTGAAGTCCCTTGGTTTGTAGATATTGCGAATTACTTGGTTGCTAATATTCTACCAAAAGGTTTATCTTATCATAAAAATAATAATTCTTTGTTGATGTGAAAAACTATTTTTCAGAGGATCCATTTATTTTTTGTGTGTGTGCAAATCAGGTGATTCGATTATGTGTTTTAATACCAGAAGGGAATAAAATTTTGGAGCATTGCCACTTTGGACCGATGAGAGGACATTACAGTGGGGTTAGAACAACATATAAAGTCCTTGAATCAGGTCCTTATTGGACCACATTGTTCAAATATGGTAATAGGTATATTTTTCTTATAATATATGGTAGAGGATAGGTAATATTTCCAAACATGATGAAATGCCTCAAACTTATATATTTTCTTATGAAATTTTCTATATATGGGGTATTGATTTCATGGGACCGTTTCCTAATTCTTATGGTAATAAATACATATTGGTAGCAGTGGATTATGTGTTGAAATGGACTGAAGCTCAAGCTTTACCAACTAATGTTTCTAGGGTGGCAGTCAGATTTCTTAAGAAACTTTTCTCTCATTTTGGAGCACCTAGAGTAATCATTAGTGGCAAGGGTACAGAATTCTATAAAGTTCAATTTGATAAGATTCTTAAGAAATACGGTGTACATCATAGAATAGCTACCCCATATCACCTTCAAACTAGTGGTCAAGTTGAAGTGTCAAACCGAGAATTGAAACACATCTTAGAAACGATCGTAGAGACAAATAGGAAGGTCTAAGCACTAAAATTAGATGATGCTTTATGGGCTTATAGGACTGCGTATAAAACACCTATAGGAACATCTCTATACAGACTTGTTTATGGGAAGGTTTGTCACTTACCACTAGAACTCAAACACAGAACATTTTGGGAAATAAAATTTCTTATTTGTGACCCTAAACTTGCAGGTGAAAAGAAAATGTTGTAGCTCAATGAGCAAGATGAATGTTGAGAAAATGCTTATGAAAGCTCGATAGTGCACAAAGAAGTAACAAAGCGATGCCATGACGCTTGTTTAAAGTAGCCAATGCAATTCACAGTTGGAGACCGAGTGCTTTTATACAGTTCGAGGCTCAGACTATTTCTTGGAAAGTTAAAGTCAAGATGGTCGTGCCCATTTGTGGTAAAAATTGTCTTTCCATATGGCACAATAGAGGTAACACATCCAGAATACGACACATTCCAAGTAAATGGTCATCAAGTCAAACTTTATGGTGGTGATATTGATAACAAAAGAGAAGCTTTAGCTCCAAAATCTAAATTAACCATGTGGGTGAAACAGAAAATCGAGCTTAGACTCTAAATAAGCGCTTATCAATAGGCAACCCAAGTGTTTTTTTTTTCTTTAATTTAATTTAATTCTGTTGCATGCTTAGTTTCTTATTTACCTAACTTTTATTTTTTTCACTCAAAAACAAGTGGTCCATCAGGCCTAGGATAGACCACACAGTCTAGCGACACGACCTTCTGGTACACATGGTCTAGCCCCACAGATGTGTTATGAACCGTGTGAATACTAGAGCAATTTTTAAATTTTCTTATGACTCACATAGTCTGGGAGAAGAGAACGACAACAACACACGGTCTACGTAATGACACACGGGTGTGTCCTAGACTGTGTGAACGCTAGAACAATTTTTAAAAAGTTTTAAATAGGCCACACAACCTCAGAGAGATACACGATCTGGGCACATGGTTGTGTGGCCTACATGGCCGTGTATAATCTTTTAAAGCTAGCGTTTTTAGTTTTTTTCTTTTGTGTATTCTTAACTATTTTCACCAACCTCACATATGCCATACACCCTCCTCCTACATAGCACCATTCAGCCCTCTCACAACTGTCCTCTCCTTTCCTCAATTACCATCGTATCTCTCCCTTCTCCCTTCTCCCTTCTCCCTTCTCCCTTCTCTCTTCTCCCTCCTCACCGCTGGTCCCCACTCCATCCATTTCCCCGTTGCCTTTTGCTCACACCACCGTCAGTCATCTCCTTTTCTCCTTTCCCCACTAACAACCATCGAACACCCCAACCATTAACATCCCCTCCCCTCCTTTATTTCTTTCCTTATACTACTATTGGTCGTAGCCCAACCGTTCCTTACTAATCATCCCCATTTCCCCTCGCGTCATTATCGACCGTTCCCCCTACGTCGCTGTTAATACCCACCCAACTGATCACCCCCTTTATTTTTACTTTTAAGAATTGGCTAAACTATGCTCTGATACCAAAACTTGTAATGCCCTTAACCCAATCTAATTCGCTGGATTCAGATCTTAGGTGTGACCGCTCTGATATAGACTCGCACTTAATTTATTCACACAAATTTTCGTCTCTATTAAGTATTACCTTTCATACTACACTTTATATGGAAACAAGCTACGAAATTAGGTTGTTTACAATAGAATTTACAAGTGTAAGGATTTACAAGTGAACAACTATGACTTAATTACATTATTTTATTCATTTACTTCTAAGTGTTATTACAGACTAAACAGTAATACTTAATCACGCCAATCCAAACTCGCTCTATATGCATCGTCTTTTTTATCATAGTCTCAATCAGCTTACCTGTGACAGACACAGAAGTAAGTTCAATAGAACTTAGTGAATAATCCCTCAACTACCTAAGCCGTATTCGAGGACTCCAAATCTATCCCATTGTTCTTGTCCTTGACTCTAGCAAGTACATCATTAAGGTTCCATTTCTTATGTCATAAAAGTTATACCATACCCTAGGATCCTAACTTATCTTTCACATATCTATCACCTCATTCACGTTCTTCAACTTTCTCCCACTTGATTCTTTAATCACTCCTATTTCAAAGGACCATATAGACTGAATACTCTTGATTCTCTACACGCTTTGGTGCATTCCAGCTTTAGTTTTCATCCCCTATTACTAGGCAGGATTCGCCATACCATTCCACACGGAGTCTTTCTTTCAGAATTTTTCATATGCATTATTCCATTAGGGATTACCATATATAACATTCCTTCAAAGATCGCCAAGGGTTCCTTTCTTTCTGTGTAGGGTCCACCATAGAGGCATTCCCTTTAGTGGTTGCCACAAAAGCCATTCTTTTAGACTACACCATGAAGGTTTCCTTTAACAGAAATAGCCACAAAGGCTTCATTTAACGGAGATCGCCACAAAGGCTTCCTTTACTAGTGTTTTAGTTGATAGGGATTTACCTAAACTCACATTTCAGGAGGTTTGCCACTTATCGTCTTAAGATACACAAAGAACCCCATTTGGTAATAAATAACCTTCCTTTAAGTCTTCCTTATGATGTTATATCCTAGCTATAGTTTTACACGATAATGTCATTTTTGTTGTGGTGCCATGGCCATGGACTTTTCCTTTTAGAGTTTCATGTTTTAATTCCCAATGGAGCCCTTTAAAGGACTTCAGAGATATACACAGACTCACCATACATTGACTCACTCATGACAGATACATTCATGCTTCCAGACGCATATACACACCAAAATCATTCAGATTCAAATATTCATTATCCTTTATATTTACATCATGTACTTAGACTATTAAACTTCATGCAATCTATACATGCAAGTTCATAAATCTTACATTCCTCATCAGAATCATCACATCATACATTTCTAGAAGGTATATAACACATGCAAGAGTAGTTTAGGAACTCACCTGATAGTATTAAGTAACAACTTAGACTCCAGATCCAATAATCGGCAAGATACCGCTGCAACCATTACTTTATGGAATGGAGAAATATCATTAAAACACATTTGTGTAACCATTAACCTTATTTCAACCAAAAAACCCTAATTGGTCCTATCTTTTCCAAGTACCCTTAAAGATCTACGTTCTCTTAACAAAAGAATCATAAATCTTACTTTGATGTGGAGAAATGGCTGGTAAAATCCAGAATTTCAACCCTAGCATGAAGAAATCCATTTCTTGTTCCTCTAGTCTCCAAATAGAAATTTTTAGAAGAGAAAAGAAAGGCTTTCTTATCTTATCAAGTGTATATATTTACATAACCTATGGCCTTATTGAAAATTGACAAGTGATACCTCTTTACTTATTTGTCTTATCAAAGTCCACAACTCCTAAGAAACCTAATAGAGTGTTTCCTTTTCTCTATTAACTATCTTGGTTCACATCAGGTTAGTTTCTAACCATCTTACTTGTAACTTAACTGGCATGGGACCATAGTTACAAGGGCACTATGCCACTGGTGTAACTCATATCCTCAAAATCATTTTACTTGACCTCATATATTATTCCTTAATTGTAACAGTCTAACATGGAACCCTTATTTAATTATTTTCATACTAAACTTCACCTACTCCTTATGCCACAATTACATTCGGACGAATACCAATTCGAAGATTGTACCTTTCAAAAACTACGCCAGACTTTGTGTCTACCAAAATTAGGGCGTTATAGATATTTTCAAGGAATTCTTACACTCAGCCAAATTCTTACGCTTAACACAGTACAAAATTACACTTTATGCCTTACTTCCATGAACATGAAAGGACCTTATACCAACCACAAAGTTTATCCATATGGAGCTGTAGAATTGTACGACAACCATGGAGGTACTTTTAAAGTTAATGGTCAACGTCTCAAGCACCATTGGAATGGTGAAATTGAGCAAATTAAAACCTCGTTTGAATTAAGAGACCTTTAATTTTTCATAAACCTACTTTTTAATAAAAAGTTAAAAACTATTTTCTTAAATTAGTACATTTAATTAATTCTGTTTAAGGAGATTGCAACTTAAGAAGGACCGTTGTGACCTCTCCAACCTTTCCTAGGGATTAATTTAATGTAATTTTTTAAAAAATTTCTAATTAATTTTCAAAATTTTAATTTTAATTTTCCTTTCTATCTTTTCTTTTAATTTTAATTTTTTAATTTATTTTGTTTATGTTTAATAAAGGGGGTCAAATTGTCCCAAGTACTAATCAGTTTATTTATTATTAAGTATTCTAGTTTGTAAATACAACTGGGCTTGAGGCCTGAGCAGCAAAGAAGAGAGATTTAACACATGTTGTCATTTATAGGGTTCCCTAAAACCCTAAATTTTTCCATCATATTTCCCTCCATATTACTTGTCATCCAAGTCACTTAAATTAGCTAAATTTTAGCTACAAAATTGCCCTAATTCATCACTATATAACCCCCTATCTACCTTCATAATTTTCACAACCCTTCAAGCTATTAGCTTAAACCCTAAACCACTCATTCTTTTCCCTCTTAGTCGTCGGCCTAAATCCCAAAAGTTCTCCCAAATTTTTTCCTTGTTGCAAGCCCTTAGTACTGTTATCGCACGACTTTGCCAAAGTAACCCTTTCGCTATTGTATCCCTATCGCCGCCGCATTCTATCATCGTCGCGAGCTTTGCGCCACCGCAAAATCGTCGCTACCGCAAAACAATCATCATCACAAAACCTTTCTCTCAACCTTTGCCAATTTGTTTTTCATTCATTTTGCTTACTTTTTTGGAAAAATGTCCACAACTTGCAAAAGAACTAGATCTTCTGCAATGAACCTGAATGAACCTATGATGCAAGATTAAAAAGTGCAAGAAAGGAACCAGAAGTTTCTAAACCAAGAGAGGAGCCAAATGTTGATGAGCCAGTTGAACCAAGTATTGATCCTGAGTTGACCATTCTAATGCCCACTTCTTCAAACATTGTAAAGAAATCAAATTTGTCAATTATGATCAATATGATGAAGTTTATGCATAAGCAACAATAGGCTTATTGGAAATATGCAAAATTTAGAGATGATTCTGTAAGAAATACTTTTAAAAACATCTCTAATTGTTTTGTTCCTAAGTTCCCAGATTATATCTTTGATTCATGGAAGGAATATGATAAAGAAAGTAGGGACGAAGCATCAAAGGACGAAGATGAGGAGGATGAGTCAAATAAATAAAAGGGGGAAATTATTTTCCTTTAGTTTTTATTTCTTTTTAGGTGTTTATTTTTCTTTCCTAGTTAGAATTTTGCTTTCTCATAATAAATAGCAAGCATGAATAAAATAAGCTCAATGCCTCTTCAATAGAGAAAAGAATAAAGAGATGTGGTAATGGGAATGAACACGTCTAGGATTGGATTATGGAGAAAGACTTGGTACTTAAGCAATCTTTATGACTCACCTCTCTTTCTTGCAACCCTACCTGGTGTTAAGTTTTCGTTCATTACCTTTTTTTTCGTAATGGGAACATTGCTTTTTATTAAAGGGGGTAAGGCATTTCTCATGAATTTTGAAGTATGTTTTCAATTTTTTTTACTTAAGTATGCTAAAATAAATGAATGTTTAGAAAGAAATTTTTTCATAAGAATGTTCAAATGAAAGCATGATTTTTTTATCTAAGTTATTCGTATGTTATCTTGAGTGATATAATGCTTGTATGATCTTTAGTCTTATGTAGTATTTGCCATGAAAATTTGATTTCTTAAGAAATAGACATGTGTAAAGGTTTAAGTCTTTAGAATTGATTTAGTAACTTTCTTGAGGTGAAATCCTAGTAGGTATAAGAATCTAATATGATATAGGAATACTTTCTTTGGATCGTTTCGGCCTTTCAAGCCAACCTTATGAATTTAACCCTTGAAACTTAAATTTTGAGCTGAATGGCATGTTTATTGAAAATTACCTACATTATAAGCCACATTATCATCTTTTTTATTTTATCCTATTCTTTTGCACATAACTTAACTGAATTTGTCTTGGTGATCAAAGTTTGAGAAAAAGATATGAAAAGATGTACATACTCTTCATTTTATTAAAAAAACGAATGTGAGTTTGTTCAAAAGAATAAAAAGCAAAGGAAGATTGCTAAAAAAATCTCAAAAATAAATAGCAAAGTTTGCTCAAAGTCTAAAAAATAGTAAAAGTTGAGCATGAGCTCGGAATAAGTTTGGGGGTGTTCTAAAGACCCAATTATATGAAGGTTGTGACACGAAAAGGATCCAAGACAGAGTTAAGGTTAAGATGTTTTGAACCTAAAAATCATTTCTTCTCTTTATCCCTACCTTTAGCCTAGCCCCATTACAACCTAATAAAAGACCTATTGATTGGATGATTATACCAACTACATTAGTGAAGAGGAATTACTAAGCTCAACTTATGAAGTCCAATTAGTAAACCTTGGGATAACTATGTTTAGTTGATAAAGAAAGCATATTGATTGGTGAATGTTATGTATGACTTTGAAAATGTATGCAAACTATGATTCATATTGATATTATAATGTGCTTAGTATAAAGTTAGAAATAATATTTTTATTCGAGCTACTTATTAATAAATAATATTTTTAGCATGATTTTTTCGATGCATGATTCTGTGTGAAGATTGACACTACTTTATTATTTTGCAAATTTGCCTGTAGCAAAAACTGTGTTGTGCATTAACATTACTCAGGATGAGCAATGATTTAAGTTTTGGGGTGTGTAAACATGAAATTATATAGGGCTTTTCTATATATTTTTACCAAATTTTTACTTAATAAATATGTTTATCTTGAGTAATTATTAATGAAATAAGTGAATTTTACTTAATTAGTAATTTTAGACATGAATTTAGAAAGTATGTGAAATTATGCTTAATTACATGATTTTCATGCATATTTTTATTAATGTATGTATTTTTCACTATGCAGAAGGTCCATTGGAGACATGATTTAAATAAACAAAACATGGACATGTACAAGTTATCCATGTGGACGGCAAGATCATGCAATTTGGGGCATGAGGTTTACTGCTTGACCTAATAAAGAAGGTGATAAAAGATGGACATGTCTGGTAAGTTTTGGACTAAAAAATCGTCCAATAATAAGAACTAAGAGCCTAAATTCGGCACTTAAAGGTGGTTGCCCAAAATTTATTTTGGGATAATTAATTGAAGGTTCTTACAATTAAAAAATAATTAGAATTCAGCCCAACAACTTCTCTGTTGAAACCGTCCACTCTATAGCTATTTTTAGCTTGAATTTGAAATTCAAATTAAGAAGATTTGGTTATCCATTGTTCCTTGAAGCATGGTCAGTCACATGAGAGAGGGAAGGAAGTAAATTTAAACCTATTTTTAGTAAACTCAAACCCCTACCTTCACCTATAAATGCCTTGCCATCCCTCACTCTAAGATCATTCCTCGTTTCTCAACATTCCTCTTGCACTCTCTGTAATAGCCCGTTTTCAGTTAAATCGGAACATTGGTTTCGAGATCACAAATCTGAGTCTAAAAAGAAAATTATTTTAATAGTATTTCATAGTCTACATTATGATTGAAATATCGTATGAAAATTTCATTAAGAAAATTTTACCGATTACATGTTTAATTAGATAGAAAGGACCAAATTGCATAAAATGCAAAAGTTGAGTTCTAGTAGCTATAGGTATCAGATAGCTATGGAATTCAAAATTGCAGGTCCTTATATGACAAATAGACCATTAAGAGGAGTTAGTAGATAAGTATAATGATTCATCCATGAAAAATTAAATACGAAAATGACTAAATTGGAAAGTAAAAATAATAAAAGATGATAAGTGATTAAATAATGAAAATATCATCATATTATCATATTTCCCAAATTATTTTTACATGGAAACCGTAGTTAGAAGAGCTTGAAGGTAGCAAGCTTATTTTGCTAAATTAGTTCAAGATTCAAGTCATGTTTTTAGTAATTTTTATATTTTGAGATCGTAATAGCTTAATCTAGCTATCTCATGGATTAATTTACTAGGTCATCAAAGTAGTAGGGTTTTACCATGGATGAATATAGTTGAATTATGAAGTTTTATGGTATAAAATAAAAGGTAGTTGATAGATAAACAACTTTTGTAAAGTGAATTTTGATGAAATTATGATTTAGGGACTAATTTGTAAAGATGTAAAATTCATGGAAAAATTTTGAATTTTATGAAATATATGGGCTGTTAATTTTACATGTAAAAATCAGCTAGGCTTGAAATAAGGATTAAATTGCATGAATTTCATTTTCTAAACCTAGGGACGAAATTGAAATTAATCAAAAGTATAGGGGGAAGATAATAATTTTGCCTAATATTTGAATTGGATTGAATTAAATATGAATTGTATTAAATTGAGCTAAATTTCCACGTATAGATCCGAATAGACCAAATACGGAATTGGATCGAAGAAAAAAAAGTATCGGATTAGAATATTACAATTCACGAATACCTGTCAAGGTAAGTTCGTGTAACTAAATTGTAAATTTATATGTTTGAATTAAATGTTGTGTATGTGAATTGTGTAATTGCCTTGCATGAAAATCAAACGCGTATCCGACAATGTCCGATAAATATTAAGTCTCGTTCGAATAAAAGAAAATTGATGGAGCCACACGGCCAAACCAGACGGACATGTGTCCCCTACACCTTGGAAAAATTTTGAGATTTTGCGAAAAATTCTCTGAGTACCTGGTTTAGTCTCGGCTTATTTTTAATGCATGTTTTGGGCCTCGAGGGCTCATATAAGGGACTTTATGAATAATTTCTAACATGAATGTTAAATAATATTAAATGTTTGTATTGTAACTGTATATTTCGGTAATGCTCCGTAACCCTAGTCCAGCGATGAGTACGAGTTAGGGGTGTTACATTTATTGGTATCAGAGCTACGGTTTAGCTGAATCTGGGACTAACGTGGCATGTTCGAGTCTAGTTATACATGTCATTATATAACATGTGATAGTGTGATATCTCCTAACCATTTTAAACATGTTTTTCATATAGTAATGTCGTCCAACCGAGTTGAATCCGAAGAAGCTGAGAGCAATGCTCAAGCTTTAGTTCAAAGAGCAGCATCTAATAGTAGAAGGCCGGTATCTGAGGGCCGAGGAGGAGAGACAAAAGAATCCTTCTTCCAAATGATGAATGAATGGTTTACCGAATATATAAGAACAAATATGGCTGTGCAACAACCTCCACCCCTCCTGTTTCTCAACCAGTTCCCGATATGCCTCAAGGTATAGAACTTGTTAGAACCGGTAAGCCTCCTGTAGATAAACTTCGTAAATACGGGGTAGAAGAATTTAGAGCTACCACTGAAGATGATCCAGAAAGGGCTGAATTCTGGCTAGAAAACACTATCAGCATTTTGGATGAATTGTCTTGTACACCAGCTGAATGTCTAAAATGTGCTGTATCACTGCTAAAAGACTCAGCTTACATGCGGTGGAACACTTTAATTTTTGTTGTACCGAAGGAGATGGTCACTTGGGAATTTTTCCAAACTAAGTTCAAAAAGAAATATATCAGTTAGAGATTTCTTAATCAGAAACGGAAAGAATTTTTGGAGATCAAACAAGGGCATATGACTGTATCTGAGTATGAACATGAATTTTTCCGACTAAGTATGACAGAGAATGTATCCCGATTGAAATTGCAATGTGCAATGTAACAGCCCGATTTTGACCCTAATCGAACATAGTGGTTTTGGGACCACAAATCCAAGCCAAAAAATATTTTAATATTATTTTGTGTGTTTATTATGTGTGAATTTGATTGTGTGAAATTTCCGTGTTTAAATTTTATCATTTGAGTGATTGATTAAAGAAAATGACTTAATCGGGTAAAATAAAAATTTAGGGGTCAAATCTAAAAGCACCCAATTGTTGTTGTATTTTAAAAATAGGGGTTTTAAATGACAATTAAGCCATTTAGATGATAGTGGGTGGCAATGGTCAACATTACCCTTATATTATATGTTTTATAATTTATGTAAATAAGGTTAAAATGGTAAACTAAAATATATGTTAAAATGTGTTAAATAAAACAAAAAGGAAATAAAATCATTTTCATATTCTTCATGGCCGAAAGTTAGTAAAAGAAAAAGAAAGAAGACAAAGCTAAGTTTCGGCACAAAACTAGCTTGATTAAGGTATAATTTTGCTTCGATTTTTGATAATTTTTATGTTTTTGAGATCGTTGCTAAGTTATCTTCAAAACCCATGTCTTAATTATTGGATTGGATGATGATTTTGTGTTTTGCCATTGATGATAGCTTGTGATTTTTGTTGTTTGATGATGAAATATTAAAGATATGTGAAAGATTAACATGTTTTGTCTTTGAATTCTTGGTGAATTTGAGTAATTAGGGCAAAATTGTGAAAATAAAATTTTGAGGGACTAAAATGAAAAATAAATTAAATATATGGACTTGTATGGACTAGGGTGATATTCGGCCTAAGCATAGTATGGGTAAATTTGGTGTATTTTGTGTTATATGCAATAGGGACTAAATTGCAATAAGTGTAAAATATCAGGGATAAAATAGTAATTTTCCCATTTATGTATTTTTGGATTAAATTGAATGATTTGATGAATAAAAGGGTTAAATTTGAACATGTTTAGATCAAGAACCAAAGAAAACGGAATTAGATCGGGGGAAGTCGAAAGTAATTCAGTAGTCGACTGTGTCCGTCGATATCTGAGGTAAGTCGATACGCATTTAAATTTCTTTAAATTCATTATTTTATAGTAGAAATGTAATAAATTTAATTATTGACTTTAGTAATTGTCTTGGCCGATTGTCTATATATTGAGAGAGGTAAGTTAATTGAGTTCAATTCAATTGATAATTAATGACTGAAAGCCCGTACAAACCCTAGAAATACATGAGATTTTCTGATAAATTTTTTCGTGTAAGACCATGTCTGGGATGTTAGCATCGACTTGTGTTTCCGTGTAAGACCACGCCTAGGACGTTGGCATCGACTTGTGTTTTCGTGAAAGACCCTGTTTGGGACAATGGCATCGATCTGTGTTTACATGTAAGACCACGTCTGGGACGTTGGCATTGTACAAGCCTTCCGACTATTAGTGTATCCTTTTTAAATTTCGAACGGTACAATGGAAAATATAAAATGAAGATAGATATGTAATGAATTATATGTACAGTTATGTATTAGTTGTATGAGTATATAGAAATAAGGTAAGTAAATTAATTAGAATCGTATTTATTATGTGATTATGAGTTTGAAATTTATCATGCTTATATATATAAATGTAATTCAATGTTAGTTGGTAACTATGTTACTAAAGGTGAATATTTTATATGCATTTATACTAAAGAATATTCGGTTTATCAACTGATATATGTAGCTGATGTATGACTATGAAATGTATATTATGTTTATAAAGTTAAAGATGTGTTTTTAATCTTTACTGTTAAATATTATTCATGCTTACGACTTACTAAGGTTCAAGTAACTTACTGTGTGTTTATATTTGTGTACTTCTGTTTTATAGATTTTGAAGTTGTTACGAGCTCGGGGATTCGTCAGTAAAGCTCATGACACTATCAAATAATCATGGTATATTTTAAGCTGAAATTTCTTTTGAAACGATGGCATGTATAGGTAGCCTTGGTTTTAGTTTAACATTTGAAAGAGTCTGTATTAAAGCCATGCGAAAATGGCTTAAGTTCCTTGCCAATATTCAGTTTTAATTGAATTATGTTTTAAGTATATTTTAATCATTTAAGCCTAAATGGATAGTACTTATAAGGAATATATATATAAATATGCATTTGATGGTGTTTTTGTTTAAAAGATTAAGCAAATAAAGTATATAGAGAAAATATTCTTGATGTATGTGTTATAATAAATAAGGATAGGTTATGTAATATTAACTAGGTGATATATAAATTAAATATATGGTAGGCAATGATTTAGAAATCAGGTAAGAATAAGTTACAAACTTATAAATTGAAATATGCTTATAATTTAATTACCGCAAGTATTCGGTTTACTATTGGATGTATATATATTTATGAAAATCTGAGTGTGGTATAAGTTTGTGAAGAGTAGGTAAATGTAGTGTGTATGGTGACATTTTTGAATTAGATTAAGTGATTGATATAGGTGCGGTTTGTAACATCCTGATTTTGGGCCTAGTCGGAACAGTGGTTTCGGGACCACAAATCTGATGAGGAAAAAATTATTTTTCTTATAGTTTTATGGTCTACGATTTCACAAAACGATTTTGTGAAAATTTCGTTTGAAAATTTCGACGTTTGAGCACTCAATTTAGTCAAAATGACTGAATTGTAAAAAGGGCAAAAGTTGAGTTCTACATGTTAGTGGTGTCCAGTTGTTATGAAATTTTACATTGGAGGTCATTATATGGTAATTATACCATTGGTTAATTTGGTAGACAAAAATGGACATGGTTAGGCATGTTTCCAAAGTTTTTCATTAAGGACATTTTGGTCATTTAGTTATTAAAATGAATTAAAAACAAAATTAAAAGCCAATATTTGGCCATCTTCAACCCCATGGCCGAATTTCACAAGGGGAAACCATGGCTAGGGTTTTTCAAGCTTCCAAGCTCGATTGTAAGTCTATTCTAGCCCCGTTTTTAATGTTCTTTACATTTTTAGAATCCCGGTAGCTTAATTTAGCTTATTCTAGCAATAATTTAACCTACGGCTCATATTTGGAAAAATACCCATGGGTGAAATATGTTTATTTTGATGTTTTATGGTAGAATATGAAGCTAAAACTTATGTTAAACAACTTTTGCTAGTCAATTTTAAGTGAAAACGAGTATATTGACATAATCGACAAAAATACCTAATGTTCATAAGTAAGTGTTAGAGTAAGAATTTGATGTTGTCATAGAAGGTAAAAATGTTCAGCATGTTATAAAACATAAGAATAAGAGATGAAGTTTTATTTTCGAGCTTTGGGGCAAAAGTGTAATTATGTAAAAGTTTAGGGGCAAAATTGTAATTTTTTCAAAGTTAGAGTCAAGGACTGTTTTGATGAATATGGGTATTAAATAAGCTAAATCTGCAATTATAGATCACGAAGAATAAAAGACTGAGGACTAAAGTGTTAGATTTGATCACATTTTCGTACTGAGGTAAGTTTACGATAAATAAATGCAATATTTTGATAATTATTATTAATGTTGTTATTTTTCAGAAATTATGTATTTATTTCATGAAAATATCTAATGTTGACTCAAGTATGAGATGACAGAGAATCAGTGTTAAAAAGTCCCGTTGAAACATAAGGAATGTATCGGATACAAATGTCATGACATTTGGGTAAAGAGGTCCCATGTAAGACCATGTCTGGGACATGGCGTTGACACCGAGATAAGAGGTCCCATGTAAGACCATGTCTGGGACATGGCGTTGGCACCGAGATGAGAGGTCCCATGTAAGACCATGTCTGGGACATAGCGTTGGCACCGAGATGAGAGGTCCCACGTAAGACAATGTCTGGGACATGGCGTTGGCACCAAGATGAGAGGTCCCCCGAAAGACCATGTCTGGGACATGGCATGGGCATCTATATGAGAACTCTCATGTAAGACCATATCTGGGATATGGCATTGGCAGTACAAGAAACATCCCATGTAAGACTATGTCTGGGAAATAGCTTTGGCAGGTTATATCCAGACAGGAAACCTGAGAATCCTTAGTATTCCAAGTGATTCAACGGGCTAATAAATAGACGATGTTACATGAAAGTTCAGTTAAAAGCCTAATAGACAAGTTCAGGTGTGAGTTAATAAGATTAAGAGTATCTCAGTTATCAGTTGATAAAAGAAATTTCAGCAACGAAGGAGTAAGTTAAGCAAGCAAGTAAGTAAACGAGTAAGAGAGTAAGTAAAGAAGAAAGTGAAGATCTTAATGCTTAATAAAAATTTATGAATATAATTATTTATGATAAATGTTGTTATTTATTTACTTGTAAACTTACTAAGCTTTATGCTTATTTCTTTTATTTCTTTTTCTTTCATATAGTATTATCAAGCATAGTCGGGATCTTGAAGACATCGGAGAGCGTTCACACTATCAACCACCACAACTCGGTATTTTAATACGATAAATGTTTTGAGCTATGCCATGTATAGGGACTTGGTCATTTCGATTGTATATTCTTAAGATATGACCAAAAGATGATATGTAAATATTTGATGATGAATAGTTATTAAAATGGCTAAGTATGAAGGTGTTTGTTGTTATAAATGTGTAGGTGATAAATTATGCATAGAAATCATGAAAAACTAAAAATTGGTAGTGAATCAGTTTTGAGACAACAGTAGTGACGTGATTTTGAAAAATCCCAAAGATAGTAGAAAATTAATTAGAGGGTGGATGGGATATAGAATTAAAGTTTATTGAGTCTATTTCATATAAAAATAATGGTGTAGACAAAGAAATTATGTATTCTGAGATATTTGCATTTTAGTTAGACAAGATCAAAGTGGTTGTTGGAATCCCCTGTTGTAACTTTGGAAAATCATTAAAAATTGTACAAAAATATTTATGAGTTTTAATTTATATGTCTAGATTCCTTATCGTGTATATTTTCTTTAGAAACAAGTTAGAACACTATATAAAGCCGTTACAATGATCTAATTGAATTTTAGTGACGAGAGGTCAGGACAGTCGATCAGTGAAATATAGGAGACTTTAACTAATAAACTGGACTAATTGGCTCAACCAAAAATTCTAAAACATTTATGGTAAAAAGATATATGAGTAGTTTCAGGAAAAATTTACGGATCTAAATTTTGAGTTTCGTAGCTCGCGTTATAATTGATTTAGTGACTGCTGTGCAGGTGGACAACCTTATTATGAATAGTAAAATAACTTTTAAAAGTAAATTTTTATGCCCCGAACTTTTAAGTTAAGTCAAGTAACGCCTCATGCTCGACTTCGACAACAGTCTCGGGTAAGGGATGTTACATTTTATTGGTATCAGAGCAGGTTTAACCGATTCTCGGAATATTTAGTATGAATAAGAGTCTAGCTAGACATGCCATACTTGTAGTTTGATAGTGTGACGACTCCTGACAATTTTAAAATGTTTTCTTTTATTGTTATGGATCCCGAGCGAGCTGGTGTAGATGATGTAGAAAGTAATGCGCCCGCTCCCGCAGAAGGGATGGTGCCACCAGATGGTAGTGAAAGGCTTGTTACAGTTAGCCAGGGAGGAAGGGCTAGAAAAGCCTTTTTCCAAGCTATGAATGAATGGTTTACCGAGTTTGTTCATACGAATCCGGCTGTTAGATCTCCACCCCCTCATGATTTTCAGATTCCCCATGTAGCTCCTCCAGTTATAGGTACAAGTACAGTTATAAGAGAAAGGCCACTAGTTGATAAGATCAAAAAACAAGGGGATGAAGAATTTCAGGCTACTAAAGACGATGATGCAGAGAAAGTAGAATTTTGGCTCGAGAATACTATCAGAATTTTTGATGAATTATCTTGTACACCTGAAGAATGTATGAAGTGTGTTGTCTCACTTCTCAGAGATTCAGCTTACCATTGGTGGAAGACTCTTGTGTCAGTGGTACCTAGTGAGAGGGTTACTTGGAATTTCTTTCAGGAGGAGTTCCGTAAGAAGTACATCATTCAGAGATTTATAGATCAGAAAAGAAAAGAGCTCCTTGAGTTACAACAAGGTAAGATGACTGTGACCTAGTATGAACGCGAATTTGTTAGACTTAGTAAATATGCTCGGGAGTGTATGTTCACTGAAGCTAACATGTGCAAGAGATTTGAAGACGGGCTCAATAATGATATTCGACTGTCAGTGAGAGTTTTAGAAAGCAGAGAGCTTGTTGTTCTGGTTGAGAGAGCCTATAAAGCAGAGGATTTGCTAAAAGAAAAAGAAAAAGGCAAAGCTGAAATTGAAGCGCAAGACACGAAGAAAAGGCAGATGAGCAGATCATTTCAGTCTACTTCCAAGATGCCTAGAGAGTTTCCTAGTGGATCAAATTTTCCAACCAGATATTCTAGTCGAAGCAGAGGCAGAAGATTTGAGGGTTCTAGAGCTCAAACTACTATAGTTGCAAGTACGGGTAATACTCGACCCACTAGGGCAAAATGTGCCCAATGTGGTAGACATCATCCTGGAGAGTGTAAAGCAAATGAAAATGTCTGTTTCAGATGTGGTGTACTAGAACACTTTATTCGGGATTGTCCCAAAATAATTAAAAGAGAAGTAATACTGAGTGCAAGATCAGGAAATGCTCCTACCAGAGGTAGATCACAGAGGAACCTAGGAGTTGGAGCAAGATAATACTAAGGTTATTGCTTTGATTGATCCAAGTTTGAGTCATTCCTATGTTTGTATGAGATTGATGCCTAGTATGAACAAGCCTATAGAATCCACTGAATTTGTAATTAAAGTATCAAATCCATTAGGCCAGTATGTGTTAGTAGATAAAGTATGTAAGAGTTGCCCTTTGATGACTAGAGGTCACTGTTTTTCAGCCAATCTCATGCTATTGTCGTTTGATGAGTTTGATGTGATTCTTGGTATGGATTGGTTGACTGCCCATTATGTGATGGTGAATTGCAGATAGAAATACATTGAGTTGAAATGTGAAAATGGTGATATTATCCGGGTTGATTCAGATGAGTCAGATAGTTCTCTCTCTATGATTTCTGTTATGTCTGCTCAGAAATGTTTACGAAAAGGGTGTGAAGCTTATCTTTCTTTTGTATTGAACACTAAATATCAAGAGTTGAAAATTGAATCAGTGCCAGTGGTACGTGAGTATTTAGATGTGTTCCCAGAAGAATTGCCAGGTTTGCCTCCTGTTAGAGAAGTTGAACTTGGTATTGAGTTGGTTCCAGGTACAACTCCCATTTCTTTTGCTCCTTATAGAATGGCCCCGCTGGAATTGAAAGAATTGAAAGCTCAGTTGCAGGAATTAACTAATAAAGGTTTTGTAAGGCCTAGTTGTTCTCCGTGGGGTGCACCAGTGCTTTTTGTGAAAAAGAATGACAGTTCGATGAGGTTGTGTATAGATTATCGGAAGCTTAACAAAGTACCAATAAAGAATAAATATCTACTACCTAGAATTGATGATTTGATTGGCCAATTGAAAGGAGCCACTGTGTTCTCCAAGATAGATTTGAGATCTGGATACTATCAGTTGCGGGTTAAAGAGTTAGATGTTCTAGAGACTGCTTTCCGGACTAGGTATGATCACTATGAGTTTCTTGTGATGCCATTTGGTTTGACTAATGCTCCTGCCATAATCATGGATTTAATGAACCGAATCTTTCGACTGTACTTGGATAAGTTTATAGTTGTGTTTATTGATGATATTCTGATTTATTCTCCTGATGAGACTGAACATGCTGAACATTTATGAACAGTTTTACAGATTCTAAGAGATAATCAGTTGTATCCCAAGTTTAGCAAAAGTGAGTTCTGTCTTCAAGAAGTCAGATTCCTTGGACACATTGTGTTAGGTGATGGTATTAAAGTTGATCCGAGTAAAATTTCAGCAATTATTGAGTGGAAACCACCCAGAAATGTGTCAGAGGTTAGAAGTTTTTTGGATTAGCTGGTTATTACAGACAGTTTGTAAAGGAATTTTTCATGATAGCTACCCCGTTGACAAGATTGTTGCAAAAAGATGTCAAGTTTGAATGGGCTAAGAAGTGTCAGCAGAGTTTTGACTAGTTAAAGGCATTGTTGACAGAAGTTCCTGTTTTGGTACAGCCAGAATCAGGTAAAGAATTTGTGATTTACAGTGATGCATCCTTGAACGAATTGGGTTGTGTACTTATGCAGGAAGGTAAAGTAATAGCATATGCTTCCAGACAGTTAAAGGTACATGAGAAAAACTACCCGACGCATGATTTAGAAGTAGTTGCCATTGTATTTGCGTTGAAAATCTGGAGATATTACTTGTACGGTGAGAAGTGCCGAATATTCATTTGACAAGTTGGTTGAGTTGTATATTTCATAGATAGTCAGACTGCATGGGGTACCGTTATCGATTATCTCAAACAGAGATCCGAGGTTTACTTCGCAGTTTTAGAGGAAATTGCAGGAAGCTTTGGGTACAAAGTTAAATTTCAGTACAGCTTTTCATCCTCAGACCGATGGTTAGTCAGGGAGAGTTATTCAGCTACTTGAAGATATGCTTAGATGTTGTGTTTTAGAATTTCAAGGCACTTGGGAGAAATATTTTCTGTTGGTAGAGTTTGCCTATAATAATAGTTATCAGTCGAGTTTGAAGATGGCACCTTATGAAGCTTTGTATGGACGTAAATTTCGTACACCTTAGTATTCCAAGTGATTCAACGGGCTAATAAATAGACGATGTTACATGAAAGTTCAGGTAAAAGCCTAATAGACAAGTTCAGGTGAGTTAATAAGATTAAGAGTATCTCAGTTATCAGTTGAGAAAAGAAATTTCAGCAACGAATGAGTAAGTTAAGCAAGCAATTAAGTAAACGAGTAAGAGAGTAAGTAAAGAAGAAAGTAAAGATCTTAATGCTTAATAAAAATTTATGAATATAATTTTTTATGATAAATATTGTTATTTATTTACTTGTAAACTGACTAAGCTTTATGCTTATTTCTTTTATTTCTTTTTCTTTCATATAGTATTATCAAGCATAGTCGGGATCTTGAAGACGTCGGAGAGCGTTCACACTATCAACCACCACAACTCGGTATTTTAAGACGATAAATTTTTTGAGCTATGGCATATATAGGGATTTGGTCATTTCGATTGTATATTCTTAAGATATGAACAAAAAATGATATGTAAATATTTGATGATGAATAGTTATTAAAATGGCTAAGTATGAAGGTGTTTGTTGTTATAAATGTCTAGGTGATAAATTATGCATAGAAATCATGAAAAAGTAAAAATTGTTAGTGAATCGGTTTTGAGACAAGAGTAGTGACTTAAATTTGAAAAATCACCAAGGATAGTAGAAAATGAATTAGAGGTGGATGAGATATATAATTAAATCTTATTGAGTCTACTTTCATAGAAAAATAACGTGTAGACAAAGAAATTATGTATTCGAGATAGTCTCATTTTAGTTAGACAATGACAAAGTTGTTTTGGAATTCTTTATTCGAATTTGGAAAATATTTAAAATTCTACAAATATAGTTATGAGTTTTAATTTTTATTTATAGATTCTTTACTGAGTCTATTTTCTGTAGAAACAAGTGAGAACATTATATGAAGTCTGTACAATGAGATAATTGAATTTTAGTGATGAGAGGTCAGGAAAGTCGATCAATGAAATAGGGGAGAATTTAACTAATAAAATATACTAATTGGTTCAGCCAAAAATTCTAAAAAATTTATGGTAAAAGGATATATGAGTCTAGTTTTTGTGAAAATTTACGGATCTAAATTTTGAGTTACGTAGCTCGCGTTATAATTGATTTAGTGACTGCTGTGCAGGTGGATAGCCTTATTATGAACAGTGAAATAACTTTTAAAAGTAAATTTTTATGCCCCGAACTTTTAAGTTAAGTCAAGTAACGCCTCATGCTTGACTCCAGCAACGGTCTGGGGTAAGGGGTGTTACAGGGTTGATATGTATTGAGTTATGAATGGATTAGGTTGTGAGATAGGTTAAATATTGATTGCTTTTAATTATGATAATATTAAGTTGATAATGGGTGTATGGATTAGATGTTATAAGTGTGCATTATTTGTATAATTTGAATTCTCTCTGTAGTATATATGTTAGGTTTTGGTTAATTATGGTTTAAATATATCTTGATCTTCGTTTAATCGTAGATGGATAGTAAGTATATGGTATAGTATATATATATATATTGGTGATGTTTTATATATGAGATTCGACATAAATTACAAGGTATAAGCATGGTCGATGTATGTATTAAAACATACAACGTTAAGCTATTTTACATTGATTAGGTTATTTAAGTAAATGAATGTTGTATATTTGGTATGTATGGAAATATGAATTAAGGTTTTATTTTAGAGTTAGGATGGGATGTTACAAATGAATTGGGTTAATTTAAATATCAAAGTTTAGGTGTAAAGAGGTATATATATTAGATTAATGGAATGGCATAAAATGACAAATATGATTTTCTATTTTATAACATAATATTATTACATTATGTAATGAATAGTACATATACATAATTGAATATATAATTTGGTTTTATAATGGTAATGAAATAAGGTCTTTTGAAATGACCAAATTGTGTATATGATTATGCAAATTTCAAATTGGAATATATACATGTTTATGTGTATGTTATTTTGATTTTAGTTATTTGGCTTTAGATTATAATTAGATGTTAATAGGAAATAAATTCTTATATATATAAGTTAATAGTAAATTATTGGTTTGTGTTCGAATAAGTATGGTGTTCTTCGATTTAATTGTGGTCACGAAATGTGCATTACATTTTGTTTGAATGGTTAGTATACGTATTTGGTTTAATTATTAAGCATACAAATTTGGTATAATTGGATTGCCCCATTTTGTATATGCTACTAAAAAATCTTGAAATAGGCATTATGTTAGGTAATGCCTTGTAACCCCAATCCGGCGACGGACACGAGTTAGGGGTGTTACATGTAAGCGATTTGAAGAGGGTTTAAATGAAGAAATAAAATTATTGGTCAGGATTCTTGAGTTGAAAGAATTTTTTGTATTGGTTGATCGAGCTCATAAAACTGAAGAGCTGAGTATGGAAAAGAGACAAGTTGAGATTGAAGCCCGAACTTCAAGTAAAATATTTACAGGAAAGTCATATCAGTCGGCTTCAAAGAAATAAAAAAAGATATTATGATCATTCTACCACCTCTACAGGGTATTCTGGTAGAGACAGAAGTATTCAATGCTCCAGTCGAAGATTTCAGGCTATATCTGTAGGAAGTGCGGGCAACATTAAAAATACCAAACCTTGATGCAAGCACTGTAATAAACTACATTTTGGACAGTGCCGCATAAAAAGCGGAGCATGTTTCAGATGTGGTTCCTTTAACCACTATCTTAGAGACTACCCGGAAGAGCCTAAAAAAGATACCGTCCAAACTTCAAGGCCGAGCAACCCCACTATAAGAGGTAGACCACCTCGTAATCCTGGCAATGTGAGTGGTAGTCGGGGTACAACAAAAGATTTAACCATCAGATCTGAAGCACGAGCACCAGCCAGAACATATGCTATTCGTACACGTGAGTATGCTTCTGCTCCTGATGTTATTACTAGTACTTTTTTCTTCTTGATACTGATATAATTATTTTGATTGATCCTAGATCAACACATTCATATATTTTTGCATGAATTTAGTGTTTAATAAAAAATTGCCTATTGAATCTACTGAATTCGTGGTTAAAGTATCGAACCCCCTAGGCCAGTATGTGATGGTGGATAAAATTTGCAAGAATTGTCCATTATTGATACGGGGTTACTATTTTTTGAATGATTTGATGTTATTATCGTTTGATGAATTTGATGTAATTCTAGGTATGAATTGGTTGTCTCAGCATGATGCCATGGTAAATTGTAAACAGAAACATATTATGTTGAAATGCCAGAATGGTGAAATGATCTGTATTGAATCTGATAAATTGGATGGTTTGTCTAATGTGATATCAACCATGTCAGCACAGAAATATGTCAGAAAAGGGTATGATGCTTATCTCGCCTATGTGTTGGATACTAAGGTGTCTGAGTCAAAGATTACATCAGTACCAGTAGTCTATGAAGATTCTGATATGTTTCCAGAAGAGTTACACGGATTATCGCCGGTCAAAGAAGTTGAATTTTCTATAGATCTTGTTCAGGGAACAACACCGATATCCATAGCACCACACAGAATGGCTCCTACTAAATTAAAAGAGTTAAGAGCACAGTTGTAAGAACTGACTGACAGAGGTTTTGCTCGACCTAGTTTTTCACCATGGGGTGTACCGATTTTGTTTGTTAAGAAAAATGATGGATCTTTAAGATTGTGCATTGATTACCAACAGCTCAACAAAGTCACGATCAAGAATAAGCATCCACTGCCTCGTATTGATGACTTGTTTGACCAGTTGAAAGGTGCTACAGTATTTTAGAAAATAGCCTTCCAAACTAGGTACAGGCATTATGAATTCCTTGTGATGTCATTTGGCTTGACTAATGCAACTGTGGTATTTATGGATTTAATGAAAAGAATTTTCAAACCGTATCTGGATAGATTTGTGGTGGTATTTATTGATGACATTCTAGTATATTCTTGAGATGAAAGCGAGCATGCTAATTATTTGAGAATTGTTCTGCAAACTCTACGTGAGAAGCAACTGTATGCTAAATTTAGCAACTGTGAATTTTAGCTTCGGGAAGTTAGTTTTCTTGGACATATAGTACCTGTTGAAGGCATTAGAGTGGATCCAAATAAAATTTTAGCAATTGTTAATTGGAAACCACCGAAAAATATGTCTAAAGTCAGAAGTTTTCTGGGACTAACCGATTATTATCGGAGATTTGTAAAAGGGTTTTCGATGATAGCTTCTCTGATGACAAAGCTGCTATAGAGAGATATAAAATTTGAATGGACTGATATATGTCAACAAAGTTTTGATCGGTTGAAAGCCCTGTTGACTAAAGCACCAGTTTTGGTTCAACCTGGATCGGTTAAGGAATTTGTGATTTAAAGTGATACATCATTGAATGATTTAGGCTGTGTTTTGATGTAAGAATGTAAAGTAATAGCCTATGCTTCTAGACAACTTAAACAACATGAAAAGGATTACCTGATACGTGATTTAGATTTGGAAGTTATTGTTTTTGGACTGAAAATTTTGCGACACTATTTGTTCAATGAAAAGTGTCACATATTCACTGATCATAAAAGTTTAAAGTACCTGACACAAAAAGATTTGAATTTCAGACAACAGAGATGGCTTGAACTGTTAAAAGATTATGATTTGGTAATTGATTATTAATCGGGGAAAGGAAATGTAGTTGCAGATGCTCTGAGTAGAAAGTCTTTGTTTACTTTGCAAGCAATGAGTACCCGGTTGTCATTGTTTGATGAGGTTTCAATCTTGGCTGAGCTAAAAGCTAAACCAATGTTTCTACAGCAGATCTGTGAAGCTCAGAAAAGTGATAATAAGGTGCAAGCTAAATGGGTATAATGTGAATTGACTTTTGATTCAGAATTTCAGATTGGACCTGATGTTTGTCTACTATTCTAAGGCAGATTCTGTGTACTGAAGAATTCAGAGTTCGTACAGAAGATTATTCATGAAGTTCATAGTGGTACTATGTTTGTTCATCCAGGGAGTAATAAAATGTATAATGATTTGAAAAAGATGGACTGGTGGCCATGAATTAAACATAATATTTCTGAATTTGTGTCTAGATGTTTGATATGTCAGCAAGTTAAAGCTGAACATCAGGTACCCTCAAGATTATTAGAACCAGTGACGATACTGGAATAGAAATTGGAAAGAGTTACTATGGACTTTGTATCAGGGTTACCCCTATCTCCGAAAAAGAAGGATGCCATTTGGGTAATTGTTGACCATTTGACGAAGTCTGCACATTTTATTCCGAAACATACGGATTTCTCCCTGGACAGGTTGGTTGAATTAAATATTTCTGAGATTGCCAAGCTACATGGAGTGCCAGTCTCCATTATTTCCGATAGAGATCCTCGATTCACATCCCGATTCTGGAACAAGTTACAAGAGGTTTAGGTACACAATTACATTTCAGTACTGCATTTCATCCGCAGACTGATGGCCAATCTGAACATGGAATACAGATTCTGGAAGATATGCTTCGGTGTTGTATTTTAGAATTCGAATGCAATTGGGAGAAATATTTGCCGTTAATCAAATTTGCATACAATAATAGCTATCAATCAGGCATAAAGATGGCACCGTATGAGGCTCTGTAAGGTTGTAAATGTTGAATCCCATTGTATTGGACTAAACTCAGCGAGAAAAAGATACATGGAGTTGATATGATTCTTGAAACCGAAGAAAAAGTGAAAGTGATCCGGGATAGTTTAAAAGCAACCTCTGATCGTAAGAAATCCTATGCGGATCTTAAATTAAAAGAAATAGAATTTCAACTTGGCAACAAAGTATTCTTGAAAGTATCACCTTGGAAGAGAGTTCTTCGGTTTGGCCGCAAAGGAAAACTAAGTCCACGATTTATCGGGCCATATGATTCATGGAAATTGTGAATTTTGAGGAAATTGTGATTTAGGGACTAAATTGTAAAGATGTAAAATTCATGGAAAAG